>NW_027451433.1:0-12500 GCF_964194025.1 Convolutriloba macropyga
AGCACGATTGAGCAAGACCGGAGCTAACACTAAGACCGAAGTGTCTTAGAGAGCCCTCTGGTGGGGCGAATAGAGCTAGATCGAGCCTTGGGAAAGCTAGATCGAGTAAGATTGAAGCTGAAAGAGTGTCAGAGGAGCAAATGAACCTCCAAAAAGTGAAAATCAAATTTTAGAAAAAACACAAGTTAAATACTGCATGGACAGTATTTCTATGTGTGGGGCATTATTAGGGGGAGGTGTCTTGTCAAAATATGGCTGGACTAAAGACCTCAACCCGGATAGGGTGGAAGGCCCCATGATCGGTCTGTTACTAATCGGTGACCGATAAAGACCTGACCAAGGCCTGTAGTAAGCTTGGTTAGGCATTACAGGAGTTAACACTAAGACCGAGGGGTCTTAGAGAGCCCTCTAGCGGGGCGAATAGAGCTAGATCGAGCCTTGGGAAAGCTAGATCGAGCAGGACTGAAGCTAAGCAAGAGACCGAAAGGTCTGTCTGGTCCTCCTAGAGAGGCCAAGAGAAAGTACGAGAAGCTAACTAAAGCTTGATCAGGCCTTCAGCAAGCACGACCGAGCTGTACCGGAGCTAACACTAAGACCGAGGGGTCTTAGAGAGCCCTCTAGCAGGGCGAATAGATCTAGATCGAGCCTTGGGAAAGCTAGATCGAGCAGGACTGAAGCTAAACGATAGACCGAGAGGTCTGTCTGGTCCTCCTAGAGAGGCCAAGAGAAAGTACGAGAAGCTAACTAAAGCTTGATCGGGCCTTCAGCAAGCACGACCGAGCTGTACCGGAGCTAACACTAAGACCGAGGGGTCTTAGAGAGCCCTCTAGCAGGGCGAATAGAGCTAGATCGAGCCTTGGGAAAGCTAGATCAAGCAGGACTGAAGCTAAACGATAGACCGAGAGGTCTGTCTGGTCCTCCTAGAGAGGCCAAGAGAAAGTACGAGAATCTAACTAAAGCTTGATCGGGCCTTCAGCAAGCACGACCGAGCTGTACCGGAGCTAACACTAAGACCGAGGGGTCTTAGAGAGCCCTCTAGCAGGGCGAATAGAGCTAGATCGAGCCTTGGGAAAGCTAGATCGAGCAGGACTGAAGCTAAACGATAGACCGAGAGGTCTGTCTGGTCCTCCTAGAGAGGCCAAGAGGAAGTACGAGAAGCTAACTAAAGCTTGATCGCGCCTTCAGCAAGCACGATTGAGCAAGACCGGAGCTAACACTAAGACCGAAGTGTCTTAGAGAGCCCTCTAGTGGGGCGAATAGAGCTAGATCGAGCCTTGGGAAAGCTAGATCGAGTAAGATTGAAGCTGAAAGAGTGTCAGAGGAGCAAATGAACCTCCAAAAAGTGAAAATCAAATTTTAGAAAAAAACACAAGTTAAATACTGCATGGACAGTAATTCTATGTGTGGGGCATTATTAGGGAGAGGTGTCTTGTCAAAATATGGCTGGACTAAAGACCTCAACCCGGATAGGGTGGAAGGCCCTATGATTGGTCTGTTACTAATCGGTGACCGATAAAGACCTGACCAAGGCCTGTAGTAAGCTTGGTTAGGCATTACAGAAGATAACACTAAGACCGAGGGGTCTTAGAGAGCCCTCTAGCGGGGCGAATAGAGCTTGATCAAGCCTTGGGCAAGCTAGATCGAGCAGGACTGAAGCTAAACGATAGACCGAGAGGTCTGTCTGGTCCTCCTAGAGAGGCCAAGAGAAAGTACGAGAATCTAACTAAAGCTGGGTCGGGCCTTCAGCAAGCACGACCGAGCAGTACCGGAGCTAACACTAAGACCGAGGGGTCTTAGAGAGCCCTCTAGTGGGGCGAATAGAGCTAGATCGAGCCTTGGGAAAGCTAGATCGAGCAGGACTGAAGCTAAACGATAAACCGAAAGGTCTGACGGGTCCTCATAAGAGGCATGGAGAAAGATCTGATACTAAAGTACCTCTCGGAAGTAATAAAATATGCCTGATGAAGCCGGGTATGATGTTTGTTGTTTGATGGCATTCATCGATTAGGTCTGGTGGATTCCCCATTACTCCGAGTGGTACTAGTAGAGGCTCCTACAGGGGTGAGCAAAGCGAGATCAAGCCTTAGGCAAGCTAGATCGAGCAGAACTGAAGCTGAAAAGCAAAATAAATGACAGGTCTGTCCAAATCAATAAACTTGAAATCCAGTGTGGTCACCACGGGTCACGAGGTGAATTCCTAGCGATTGTCTGCTGAACGTATAGGAAGGCCCGAAACGAACGATAATTTCATTGCACAGTGGAGATACTATACGTTCAGGAGTAGCATACATCGGGTTTGATCTATGATCATGTCTGGTCTCCGAGGATCCACCGGGTTACCAACTGGCACCGCTGTACTGGGTGTAAAACTGGGCCACCTGAAGTCCCGGGTGTAAAACTAGGTGCCTCTGTGCCAAAGTAGCGGCTTGCGTAGTGCATTATGCCTCCGGCTTGCGAAATGGTTATAAGCAATAACAACAGGACGCCGCGGGGTGTTCACTTAAAGGAGTAACGTTCTCTCAAGGGAGGGGATCTAAAAATCTTGATAAAACATTTATTCTATGCAAAATTTGTGCGCAAATTTTGCAAAGTAAAAAGCTGCACTGTAGCAAATTCTATGTGTGAGCATTATTAGGGAAGTGTTGTTTGATGGCACCTCTCTACTTGATGCACCAAAGAACTACCTTGATGGCTCATGACCGCTGGTAATCTGTCGTCGCTAGTAGTTCGGAACTGAGAACAAATATGTTCGCAAATTACAACAATTATACAGCATATTGCTGAATAAAGCAGAACCGAATAATACTCAGTGACTTTACACCAAGACTGACTAATGTCTGGATTGTATCGTCCTACTCGAGTAAGGCGAAGAAAAGCTAGAAAGATACGCTTTTCACAAAGCAGGCTTAATGCATGCAAACCAAGGAGGAAGGAGTGATGCCCCTCCTTATAATAAGCAGAACCAAATAAAGAACAGACAGCATCATCTGTACAGTGACCAAGAAGAGGTGAAACTTCTGTATGTGAAAAGGCAATTTGAGCGAGATTTATTAGCAGACTAGTATTATGTTGTTTCTAGTAGGCGAAAGCCGAAACATCAACATGTGAAAATCTGATATTAAATCCTCAATCATTTTCCCTAGTATTATACAGCTATGAGTAACCTTAATTGGACACGGCAATTATTGCTGACCGGTGAAACTTTCGCATGGGAAAGACACACACACTTCTTGACAAAGCAATAAGTATTATGCTGTTTCTAGTACGCGAAAGCAGAAACATCAGCATGTGAAAGTTGTGAAGTTGAAGAATTTTTGTGTTGAGTACGATGTTGTTACTAGTAACCATGTCGACAGCTGAGAACTGTTCTCTAACCAATAGAAGGTGAAACTTCTGTATGTGAAAAGGCAATTTGAGCGAGATTTCTTAGCAGACTAGTATTATGTTGTTTCTAGTAGGCGAAAGCCGAAACATCAACATGTGAAAATCTGATATTAAATCCTCAATCATTTTCCCTAGTATTATACAGCTACTAGTAGCCGTAATTGGTCAGGGAAACATTGTTGACCGGTGAAACTTCACATGGGAAAGACACACAAATTACTTGACAAAACAATAAGTATTATGCTGTTTCTAGTATGCGAAAGCAGAAACATCAGCATGTGAAAGTTGTGAAGTTGAAAAGTTTTTGTGTTGAGTACGGTGTTGTTACTAGTAACCATGTCGACAGCTGGAAAGCTGTTCTCTAACCAATAAAAGGTAAAACTTCTGTATCTGAAGAGGCGGCGTGATTGAGATTTTTAACAGACTAGTATTATGTTGTTTCTAGTAGGCGAGAGCCGAAACATCGACATGTGAACATCTGGTTTTTAAATCATGAGTCAATTCTCCCTAGTATGATACAGTTGTTAGCCGGTATTGGTAACAGTAGAACAGAGATTTGGAGGGCAAAACCTGCTCATGGGAAATGCTCACAGAGCGCTATCTACCAGTACACATAGTATTATGCTGTTTCTAGTACGCGCGAGCCGAAACATCAGCATGTGAAATGTGTAATCGTGGGTAACTCTAAGTGTGTAGAGTACTGTGTAGTAACTAGTAGCCATGCCAAAGCATGCATTGAAACTCTTCGTGATTTAAAAAGCTCAAAGCAAGATTGACGAGGCCGCAAGGCTATGTCTTTCTAAATTCGAACAAATCGAAAGATTGTTCAAAGTACAATTAAACTGATTGATCCTGTCAGTTGCCATATGCTTGTCTGAAAGACTAAGCCATGCATGTGCAAGCGAAGCTTGAAAAAGTGGAACCGCGAATGGCTCATTAAATCAGTTACTATCTATTAGTTGATTTGCAAGCTAAATGAATAACTGCGGTAACCCTGCAGCTAATGCATGCTGATTGTCCGACACTGTCGGAGACTTTTACAAGACTACACCGGGTGATTTGCTAAGTACAGACACATCCCGTGATGAGTCCTAGTAACTGAAAGATCCCAGATAGCTTCGGCTTGGGGACGGAACTTCCGAATTTCTGACCTATCAACCTATGATGGTAGTGTAACGGACTACCATGGTTGTGACGGGTAACGGGGAATCAGGGTTCGATTCCGGAGAGGGAGCCTTAGAAACGGCTACCACATCCAAGGAAGGCAGCAGGCACGCAAATTACCCACTCTCCGCACGAGGAGGTAGTGACTAGAAATAATGATATGAACCTTTATGGTTTGTAATCAGAATGGAATGGACTTAAAAGCTCCATTGATGAACGAGTAGAGGGCAAGTCTGGTGCCAGCAGCCGCGGTAATACCAGCCTCTACAAGCGTATGCAATAGTTGCTGCGTTTAAAAAGCTCATAGTTGGATCTGTTTGAGTAGAACGGCAACATGGTCTTCAGTTAAATCTGTTGACTCGTTCCGCTCATCCTTCGCATCGAAGAAATAGTTTGCACTTAAATGTGACGAACTGTGGAAACGGTGTTTTCACCCTGAGAAAATTAGAGTGTTCAAAGCATCCTTTGGGATCGAATAATAAAGCATGGAATAATGGAGAATGACCCGCTACTCGATTGATGCCGGTTGGCTGAGTGCGGTAATGATTGAAAGGAACAGACGGGGGCATTTGTATTGCTACGTTAGAGGTGAAATTCTTGGATCGTGGCAAGACAAACTACTGCGAAAGCATTTGCCAAGAATGTTTTCATTAATCAAGAACGAAAGTCAGAGTATTGAAGAGGATTAGATACCCTCGTAATTCTGACCATAAACTATACCAACCTACAATTTGTCAAAGTCGATCTTGACTTGGCAAGAGATTAACCGGGAAACCAAAGTTTATTGGTTCCGGGGGAAGTATGGTTGCAAAATCGAAACTTAAAGGAATTGACGGAAGGGCACCACCAGGAGTGGAGCCTGCGGCTTAATTTGACTCAACACGGGAAAACTCACCCGGTCCAGACATCTTAAGGATTGACAGATTGAATATCTTTCATGATTATATGGGCGGTGGTGCATGGCCGTTCTTAGTTAGTGGAGTGATCTGTCTGGTTAATTCCGATAACGAACGAGATCTTCTCCATCTAAATAATGAAATTCACTATATGTGAATTCAAACACTTCTTAGAGGAACTATGCGGAATTAAATACCGCAGATGAAGTGAGGCTATAACAGGTCTGTGATGCCCTTAGATGTTCTGGACTGCACGCGCGCTACACTGTGTACTTTTAGATTGAGTACTCAGCCCTTGGTCCGAAATGGACTGGGCAATCAGAGAAAAGTACAGCGCTTCAAGGGGATCGTCTGTTGTAACTTGCAGACGTGAACCAGGAATTCCTGGTACTTATGAGTCAACAACTCATAGGGATTACGTCCCTGCCCTTTGTACACACCGCCCGTCGCTACTACTGATTGGATAGTTAAGCAAGAATTGCAAATTCCTACTGTTGGGACTTCGGTCTCCGGCAACGGGATGAAGCGGATCGAGCTTAATTGTCTAGAGGAAGTAAAAGTCGTAACAAGGTTTCCGTAGGGGAACCTGCGGAAGGATCAGTGATTGATTCCTTCGGGCATGGCTGCTGGTAGAGGCCATGTCTGTAGTGCGCATGACGCTCTGTCGCTAGAGATTGCTTGGCAACCAATCTCGAATTATGTATCGAGCTCAAAAACTACTTGTGTGGATACATAGTTCAGCAGTCATGGCAAGGGACTGCTTAAAGGGAGACTAGTTAGCAAAAGCAGCCTAGCAGAACTGCAGCTATCTAGATCTCAGAAGCTGGGTTATAGAAGCCCAGCTATAGACTTGTGAATGAGAAAGGCCTAAAAAGGTCCACAAGTCGCGTGGTTAGAACCGACACGCAAAAATCCCAGCGAGTGACAGAGCGTTGCGCTGTTCAGTGGGAAAGAGTTGAGCTACTCGGGGCGCCCACTGAACTTGCTCCGAGCCAAAGGCTCGAAAAAACACAGCTTAGCCTCAGATCCTTTACATAGAAGGCTAGCTAAAATAAACTTACCTTGGACGAGGGTAAAGTTTAGTCAGTTCTTAGGGGAGAGTAATCCACAGCTTCTCGCCCTCTGAACATTCTCCCAGATATGTAGGTCTGGGAGAGTCTCCTCCTGTTCTTCGGAATCTGGAGGTAGACAAAGACAGTACGATACGATCTTGCATCGGGATGACTAACCGATAATGATCATAATCTGACAATTTTTCCGGCTTGAGGCACCGGAGTCAGATTAAAGACACATACTGAACTAAAGGCGTATGTGCAAAGCTTGTCGGAGTGTAGAGAGTCAAGCTGAGTTGACTCGTCACGTGGTGATGACAACAGCCATGTGCAAAACACTCACAACTTTATCGTCTATGTGGAAAAGGTTGCTAACAGCGCTCTCTATGAGAGGCCCTCGCATATAACTATACGAGGAAAAGGCGATAGAGTTGTTTGAATGTGGGGCAGGTTCATCGACAAGCTAAGTTGATCACATTCTTGTTGTGGCATCCTACTAGAATTGGTCACGGTCTGCACCAACTCTCCCCAAGTTGGCCAGACTTAAAACTAGAAATAAGGTTTGCAGCTATGTGAACCTAGAAACTGTAAAGGAGTTGAAAGAACTTAAAGGAATTGAAAGAGGCCTTGAGGTATATCCTCTTGGTAAAGACCCACAAAAGCTCACAAAAGTGGCTTCGAAGGGCAAAACTGGTTCATCCAAAACAATTGGAGAGCTTAAAGCAGAACCAATTCGAATGAAACACTATTGGTGAAACTTCATCATGAGAACGTCACAAGCTGATCACGCTCTATGATATGACTAGTATTATGTTGCTTCTAGTAGGCTAAGCGCAAGCCGAAACATCAACATGTGAAAGTCGTAGAATTTTGCAATCAAACTGTGGCTAGTACTGTGATGTTACTAGTAACCTGGTGTTCCGTCATATGGCCAAGAGAGCATTTGAAGGCGAAACTTCTGCATGGGAAAGCTGCATCATGATCAAAATTTTATATCGAGTATTATGTTGACGTTAGTAGGCCTTGGCCGAAAACGCAGCATGTGAAAGGTATAGATAAAAGTTATTGTTGCAGTCAGTACTGTGTAGTTACTAGTAGCTGGATTTAAGCTCAAAATGAGACACTGTTGGTGAAACTTCATCATGAGAATGTCACAAGCTGATCAAGCTCTATGATATGACTAGTATTATGTTGCTTCTAGTAGGCTAAGCGCAAGCCGAAACATCAACATGTGAAAGTCGTAGAATTTTGCGATCAAATTGTGGCTAGTACTGTGATGTTACTAGTAACCTTGTGTTACGTCATATGGCCAAGAGAGCATTTGAAGGCGAAACTTCTGCATGGGGAAGCTGCATCATGAACAAAAGTTTATATCGAGTATTATGTTGACATTAGTAGGCCCTGGCCGAAAGCGCAGCATGTGAAAGGTATAGATAAAAGTTATCGTTGCAGTCAGTACTGTGTAGTTACTAGTAGCTGGATTTAAGCTCGAAATGAGACACTGTTGGTGAAACTTCATCATGAGAACGTCACAAGCTGATCACGCTCCATGATATGACTAGTATTATGTTGCTTCTAGTAGGCTAAGCGCAAGCCGAAACATCAACATGTGAAAGTCGTAGAATTTTGCGATCAAATTGTGGCTAGTACTGTGATGTTACTAGTAACCTTGTGTTACGTCATATGGCCAAGAGAGCATTTGAAGGCGAAACTTCTGCATGGGGAAGCTGCATCATGAACAAAAGTTTATATCGAGTATTATGTTGACGTTAGTAGGCCCTGGCCGAAAGCGCAGCATGTGAAAGGTAAGATAAAAGTTAGCGTTGCAGTCAGTACTGTGTAGTTACTAGTAGCTGGATTTAAGCTCGAAATGAGACACTGTTGGTGAAACTTCATCATGAGAACGTCACAAGCTGATCACGCTCTATGATATGACTAGTATTATGTTGCTTCTAGTAGGCTAAGCGCAAGCCGAAACATCAACATGTGAAAGTCGTAGAATTTTGCAATCAAACTGTGGCTAGTACTGTGATGTTACTAGTAACCTTTTCTTACGTCATATGGCCAAGAGAGCATTTGAAGGCGAAACTTCTGCATGGGGAAGCTGCATCATGAACAAAAGTTTATATCGAGTATTATGTTGACGTTAGTAGGCCCTGGCCGAAAGCGCAGCATGTGAAAGGTATAGATAAAAGTTATCGTTGCAGTCAGTACTGTGTAGTTACTAGTAGCTGGATTTAAGCTCGAAGTGAGACACTGTTGGTGAAACTTCATCATGAGAACGTCACAAGCTGATCACGCTCTATGATATGACTAGTATTATGTTGCTTATAGTAGGCTAAGCGCAAGCCGAAACATCAACATGTGAAAGTCGTAGAATTTTGCGATCAAATTGTGGCTAGTACTGTGATGTTACTAGTAACCTTGTGTTACGTCATATGGCCAAGAGAGCATTTGAAGGCGAAACTTCTGCATGGGGAAGCTGCATCATGAACAAAAGTTTATATCGAGTATTATGTTGACGTTAGTAGGCCCTGGCCGAAAGCGCAGCATGTGAAAGGTATAGATAAAAGTTAGCGTTGCAGTCAGTACTGTGTAGTTACTAGTAGCTGGATTTAAGCTCGAAATGAGACACTGTTGGTGAAACTTCATCATGAGAACGTCACAAGCTGATCACGCTCTATGATATGACTAGTATTATGTTGCTTCTAGTAGGCTAAGCGCAAGCCGAAACATCAACATGTGAAAGTCGTAGAATTTTGCAATCAAACTGTGGCTAGTACTGTGATGTTACTAGTAACCTTTTCTTACGTCATATGGCCAAGAGAGCATTTGAAGGCGAAACTTCTGCATGGGGAAGCTGCATCATGAACAAAAGTTTATATCGAGTATTATGTTGACGTTAGTAGGCCCTGGCCGAAAGCGCAGCATGTGAAAGGTATAGATAAAAGTTATCGTTGCAGTCAGTACTGTGTAGTTACTAGTAGCTGGATTTAAGCTCGAAGTGAGACACTGTTGGTGAAACTTCATCATGAGAACGTCACAAGCTGATCACGCTCTATGATATGACTAGTATTATGTTGCTTATAGTAGGCTAAGCGCAAGCCGAAACATCAACATGTGAAAGTCGTAGAATTTTGCGATCAAACTGTGGCTAGTACTTTGATGATGCTTGTAGCCAACCGAATTGGTTGAAAAGCCCAATAAGTAAGCTAACTTGGGAGAGCTTGTTGGAAACCAAATGCTACTAGATTGGTCCAAATACATCCTTCAACAGGGGATCACTTGGCTCGCTTTACGAAGAGGAGCACAGCTATATGTGTTAATTCGGTATGAATCGCAAGATTTGTTTACCGACCTCTCTAACGCAAAAGGCGGTCTCGGCTTCGGCTGTTGACTGCGTCCGATTCAGGGTTATATAACTCTCGATTGAACACATTGATGTTCTATTGTTGGTGCTTCCAATAAAATTGGAACACTTAAAGCAGAACCGATTCAAATAATAGCATTCTGATCAATGATTGCATTCCTTGATCAAGAACTGCTGGAGTCATTGTGATGGCGAATTTTCTTCATAAGAAAATTGCAAAGAGACGGAACTTAATGAGACTAGTATTATGTTGTTTCTAGTAAGCGGAAGCTGAAACAGCAACATGTGAAAATCAAGTTTTGTTCAATGATCTCGAGGCGATAAGTACTATGAAGCAACTAGTAGCCTAAGCATGACTCAGATTTGAGACAGTCAAAAAGACTGGCGAAACTTCTTCACATGAAAGTTACATAGAGAACTACAAATGTATACAGCGAGTATTATGTTGTTTCTAGTAGGCGAAAGCTGAAACATCAACATGTGAAAGTTGTCTGCAAACTGTAGAACGATATGTGATTAGTACTGTGCTGTTACTAGTAGCCAGTCTGACTGTAGAAGCCAAGACAAAGGGAAACTAATGCATCTGAAAAGGACAAGTTATGGAAAGGTATGCACGATAAGTATTATGTTGTTTCTAGTAAGCGGCAGCTGAAACATCAACATGTGAACGTCGTTGTGTACAGTAACCTAGAACTATATAGTCCTTAGTAACGTGCATTTACTAGTACCTGTAATTGGTATTCAGACTCAGGCAGTTTGGAATAGTTTGGCAAAGATGCACCAGAGAAAACTGGGATTTGATACAGAAATTGTTGAATACAAGTATTATGCTGCTTCTAGTAGGTTGAATCCGAAACATCAGCATGTGAAAATTGAAAACATTTCTGGTTCGAATTGTCACAAGTATTTGGTGATCTGAGTAGCCAAACTCACTACAACGCCAATTGAAGGCAAAAATTCTCAACGGGAAAAGCTATTCTCATTGAATGAGCTAACAAGACGAGTATTATGTTGCTTCTAGTAGGCGAAAGCCAAAACATCAACATGTGAAAGTCTTGCTGAACAAATTTAATGTTGTTGAGCTCAGTACCGTGTGAATTAGTAGCCATAATTGGCGAGCGAAAATTGAACTGGCGAAACTTCGTCTTTGGAAAATTGCAGATGCCGAGCACTTATTTTGCAACGAGTATTATGTTGACTGTAGTAAGCGAAAGCCGAAACAGCAACATGTGAAAGCTGTTGAAATTTGTGGTCATTTTGCAATAAGTACAAGGAGTGTAACTAGTAGCCAGGTCAAAATTTGGGATAAGAATGAGCAAAAATTCTGCATGAGAACAGTTGAAATTATGAAACTAAATTACAAAGACTAGTATTATGTTGTTTCGAGTACGCGAAAGCGGAAACATCAACATGTGAACGTTTGTAACGAAGTTTCGTTAATTTCAGCCTAGTACTGAGCAAGAACGAGTAGCCTCATCTCCAATCCCACGCAAAATGTAGTGAAATATGTGAGTGAACCTTATTCACGGTGAGGGTTTCCCGAGGTCTGTATTGCAGCGAGTATTATGTTGCTTCTAGTAAGCGAAAGCTGAAACAACAACATTTGAAAGTTGGAATTAATGACTGAATGGAAACTTCGACCTGTGTTTGATAGTAGTAGCGAACAAAACTGCTGAATCGGTTTCTGTCTCATATTGGTCAGTGAACCAATTAAGAGACAATCAACTACATAACCTGAATTGGGCGAGAGAACCCCCTTAACTTAAGCATATCAGTAAGGGGAGGAAAAGAAATCAACTGAGAATCCCTTAGTAATGGCGAATGAACAGGGAAAAGCTCATCGGGAAGAGAAATGGCAACATTTCTCGGTGTCCGGTATGGTTTGATGCTAGACTGGTGAATTTGTCCTGATGTCTACTGGAAAGTAGCATCAAAGAAGGTGAAAATCCTGTAAAGGTCATTTTCGATACCAGTCATAATGGCTCATTCCTATGAGTAGAGTTGTTTGAAAGTGCAACTCGAAGCTGGAGATATGTCTCTCCAAAAGCTAATTATAAAGCGAGACCGATAGTAAACAAGTACCGTGAGGGAAAGTTGAAAAGCACTCTGAAGAGAGAGTGAAAAGTACGTGAAACTGTTGAAGGGGAACTGGAGTGAGCGTTACCATACTCAATGCCTTGATATTATATTCTCGGCTACCGAGTAGTGTAGTTGTCGTCTTTTGGCAAATCTTGTTAATGAATCGAGCAGAAGTTTTCCTCGGAATTCTTCTTGTTGATTCTAAACAAAATGAGATAAATTGATCTTGATTGCCTGTCTGACCTCAACTTCCTATTCAATGCTCTCTACAGCCCGTCTTGAAACACGGACCAAGGAGTGTGAGTTGCTTGCAAGTGTTGTCGCTCATTGAAAGCGCACACGCGAAATGAAAGTGAACAGTGTAATTTTTATGAATTGCACTACTTTGTGTGGTGAGGGCGCCGATTCGGTGTCCCGCAACCACGGACGGTTTTGCTCTTATTGCATGACTGATCCAGAGCAAGTAGCACACGACCCGAAAGATGGTGATCTATGCTTGGGCAGGGCGAAGCCACGGGAAACCATGGTGGAAGCCCGAAGCGGTTCTGACGTGCA
>NW_027451434.1:0-16127 GCF_964194025.1 Convolutriloba macropyga
CGTTGATTGGATGTTCAACGAAATCCACCATGAAGTCAATCAGTCGAAAGCTGATATCAAATTGCTCCGAAACGAAACATCAACATTTCTTGGTGAAAAATCTAAAGTGATGAAATCGACAACAAACGAAGAGAAACATTCACGAAATGCTAGAGGAGCACACATTGGAGCGTTGGCAGCAGCAGGTCTAGGTCTATTTGGTTCAGGCCTTATTGCAGGAGGATCTGCAGATTGTGGATTGACCGGAATCTTCGGCACTTGTCAAGACCAATCCGAAACAAATGCAGCTAATATTGAACATTTGGGAACAATAACTTCAGTCTTGACTAGTTATGTGAGCCAATTGAGAACAAACACCGACGAGAAGTTCTTCCTTGTTAGTAACAAACTGAAAGCAATTGAAGAAGCACAAGCTCAAATGACTGAAACACAGAATAAGAATTGGCAGGTTATTCAAGAACAATTTAACGTAATCGAAACTAATTTCAATATTCTTCGCGATTGTAATCAAATGCTGTTTTCCAACCAACAGCTAAATTTCAATTTCGATACGATGGCGAGTCTTCTCTCTTTATTATATGCCGACGTCAAAAGTTATCGGGCTTCCGTCTACACCTATCGAGTCAACGTTTTGAATGCAATTCCAATTCTGATGCAAAAGTTATTGCCAATCTCGTTAGTTCCAAAAGAATCCTTACAAGCCATTTTAAAATCTGTTGGAGAGGACTTGACTTTATCCGGCAGCAGATTATCTTTGGCTATACCTTATAACACTGACTTGCTTTCATATTATGAAGCAAAACTTCTCCGTGATGTCGTAACAGTCGAAAAAGGGTTGATATTGACCCTTGCGATTCCGTTGGCGTCACGGACTACTGCATACTCTACATATAGAGCTAAGGTGGTTCCCATGCCACAGTCTGAACCTCGTATGGCGATTAGATGGGTAATTGAGAACCCATATCTTGCCGTCTCCGAGGATCAGGATGAAACCGTTACCTTATCCCAGCAACAATTCGATCGTTGCATAGGTTCTTCGAAGTACAAGATTTGTCATGAGCAATTTCCGTCTCAGTCAAATCAACCTTCGTGCCTTGCAACCTTGTTCTTGGGATCCATACTCAAGGCAGCCGAGACATGCGACACGGAAGTGTTCTATCTTCCAACGAATGTCCAAGCGGAAAACTTGGGTTGTGGAATTTGGCTTCTTACTTCAGCCACAGATGCGTTTAGCATACGCACATATAGCCTGGAAAAGAGCCTGTCTGGCCTCGGATCTACTACTGACGGATGCAAAATCTGTCTTCTTACAGTAGATTGCGGTTATCAGGTAAAAGTTGGTGATAATATAAAATTGCGATCAGATTTGGAAGTTTGCGACAAAATAGATCCCAAAACTGTAGACGTGAAACTACCCGATCCCCTGGAACATTTAATGAACGTCGTGCCTGATTTGGATAGCTTACCTTATTTCGAGTCACGTACTATAGCCGGAGTCGACTTATTAAAGAAAGTCCGTGCAAAACTTCTGTACAGCCCGAAAGTTGAATCGACTGACGATCTAGTCAAGATAGCGATGCCTTTGACTATGGAAATGAGCAGCCTCAACCCATCATTCAAAACTACCTTGAAGGAATATGTCCCTTTAAAAATGTCTCTAACCTTATCAGTTGTAGTCTTTGTCATCAATCTTTTCCTTCATCTCCTGTTCATGTGGGCATATCACAAATTCAAGTTAATACGGAGTGTTCTTTCACCGTTCATAACGCGACCACACGGAAATTTGAAACCATGTTTCATTATGGATGTCAAGTGGGAAGATAAAAATGAAGTCAAACTTTGCATGGAACCTTATAATGAACTTAAACGGGATTATGACATTTTTGTTCGAGCTGAAGACAAATTGATATCATTTGAGTCAGCGCTTACTGCTGTCCCTTCGTCAAGAAGGTCATCCATTCAATCCCGACATCATCAATCTGAGCGAAATTTGTCATCATCTGATCAAGCCGCGCAAGACGAAACCAATGTCTAAGAAAGTGTGCAGTTTAATTGTAAAGTATAGATGTAACTCGTCAAAAATATCAACAACTGCACGACCAATTAACGATCATCCACAGTACACCTGCTTGTCCTATCCCACATTTTAAACGACAGCAGATTGGAACAATCAGCGATCTACGTTGAGCAAATTCCACACGACTACACCAATTTAGTTTTATCCTTTTCTGACAACAAAAAGCATCTTTTATATCTATTGCTCAGCCTCATCCGTATCCCTGATGCGCATATACCTTTTATTTCTTATGCATGTAAACTGGACTGGAACGAAAGGTGGCAACTTTTCTATCTTTTTCTACAACTACAATTGCTCCCTACTATCCTAACAGTACGATATTTCTCAACGTCATTGAATGATGGAGTACCAAATTTTTTGGAGTCCGGAAGTTCTTAAAAGGACGGGAGTGTGACGTTGTCAAAAAATTCGTTAATAAGAATACTTATCGAGCATGATATTTAAACAGAATATTCTTTATTTACATAGAAGCAAGCCTCACCAAATTGTTTGTTTTAAATTCATAAAAGTGAAAGAGATTGTAAAGTTAAGTTACTTGCTAATTTCAACACTATTGAGAATTAATTAAAACGATTAAGTGAAAATCTTTACTTACTCAACATTTAGAGATACTGTACTGAAATATAGAATCCATTGCATCCAAAGTACAGCCATCCACCAACATCAGCCTAAACTTGATAGTAATTAATTTTCTACGCATGCAATTATCTATAATACACATTAATAGCAATACCAACCTCGTACCAAAACAGTTTTATCGTGGTATTGGATACAGCACCAGCGGTAAAGAAGCAGATTTTGTTTATTGTCTGTCTTGGGTATTTTTGAATAAACGTTTGAGAGTATGCGCCTATGGTTAACAGGTTTTGCGATTTCAAATTTTTACATGCTTTTCATTTGACGGCATTTACTTTGTTTGGGTCCATTATCGATCCTACTTGTTGCTTTTTTATAATCAAGACCAAACAACGGGATAACTAAAAATGAATTTGTGTTAACTTGAACAAAATAACTTTCATAAATAATTTGTACTTGATAGTTCAGTGAATTCTCATTTTGAAATCTGTTTATCACTATTTGCACACTTGAATGATTTCGCAAATTGTAGAAATCGTGTAATTCATGCAAGTATCGAAGTCGTATCCCAAGTGTACAAGGATACTACACATTACGCTCTGAGAACCATTGGCTAAATCTTGACAAACAGAACAGAGGTCTGATTCCATCGCGAGTTCGTCGTCAATCTCGAATGCTTCTGTCAAGCTTGCACTTTCTTCCATTGTGGATTGCCTTCGTTCAATATTATGTTCCAGGCTGATGGTTGCAATTGCGGCGCATAAAATTGCTACTATGCACAGTTTCATGGCTGATAATTTTTTAAATATTAACAATGAAGTAATTAAATTCCTTTTGTATTGATTTGCGATAAAATAATGTTTTGAGGTACCTCGTTGATGTAAAATCTAGCAATGGAAGATAGGTTGCTTTCCCAGAAGTATTCGATTTTTAGAAACGGTTTCTTTCTATGCAAATGTGTTTTTGTTTTGAGTTAATTGCTGTCTCGGTTCTGAAGTTTTGTAATTTATTCGACAGTAATATTTGGATGCTTTGTTCTCAACTTGGGAATGTGTTGTTAAGTGATTTATCTTTCTTTACAAGATCTATTGTTTTAAGTTTTACAAAACCCATAAATGCTACTTGTCCGGTTGTCTCATGTGACCTCGCTTTTATCATAGTTTGAGAAAGTTTAAATTCTCAGAGCTTTATATTTCTTGTTATTGATATAATTCATCTAGCATCTTGGATTGTATTTTGTAATTCAAAATCTACTCAACATTCCCAGTTTCACCTATATTTGAAGAACAGCAATAGTGATTGTTTTTTTATCTAAATATCACCATAAATTCCATGAGTTTGAGGTGGCCGAGTTTTCAAGAGAAATCGTTCTTTGTTCCTTAGTGAGGGGCGAATGTATTCTCAACTCTAGTTTTTGTGTTCTGCCTATTTTGGCTAGTCGATATATTTGATGTACAAGGACATAAGTAGTATCATTAGAAAGCCCGTTGAGCGTAGATTATTTTAATTCCAGGTTTTTCTTATATTTTGTTTTTTTTTTGAGGAGATGTTGGGGTTTAAAGTTTTAAAATTTGATCATTTCACACTTTTTTTTTTACTTTTTGGATTATTTTTGGTATAGTTTATTATTTTTTGTCAATTTTTGTTACAATTTTAACCAGTACGACAATACGTCTATTTTAGCTGAATTTTACTGACTGCCTAACTGTTATTGCAAATATTCAAATTTCCAGTTTTGCGAGACTTCGGTTTATTTTGACTACTGTTGTCCACTTTTTCCGTAGCCGTAGGTTTCTTTCAATTGCTGTACTATTTAGCTAAGTTTCGTTAAAATTGTTTTCCATGTTTTGCATTTACTTTAAATACTTTATCTATAGAAGACAAGTGACTAATAATACTGCTGTGATCATTTTCAAAACTTTTTTCAATCGTGCAAAAGACAAACGGAATTTTTTAGGCCGCCTTAGGAGCAATCGGTGATGTCAGTTTGTTTTTTACTATGATACTTACACGAGTGCTTTGCATACCTGAGGTTATATTAATTGAAGTGTCCGTCTTGAATTTATTGCAACGTTTTGGTGCCTTGTTTTATTAGTTTTCCAGATTTCCTCGTTGATGCTGGCTACTTCCACATCTTTTACGAAACTACCATCTTCTAATTTTACCGTACTACGAAGAGTTTTGTTTTGTTTTTAGAAAATTTCTTTGATGAAATTTCTTTCTTTTATCACACCCACCATCTAATGCCATTAATGCAATTTCAGTAAATTTTATAAAAGCTAGCAATTTTTCCTCTGGTAATATCCTTAATGAAGTTTCTAAACGATTAATAAGGCAAACACCTGTGGGTTTACTATGCTTTTTACAATTTTTTTGAACTCTTATTTCTTTTTATTTCTTTCTTGATATTTTTAACTGTCCTTTGAATTATTTAACTTAAGGGCCTTCAATTGCTTCGAGACACAGACAGAACGACTGAAGACAACCAAAAAGATGAATACATGTTTGTACATTTCTATTTGATTTTGCTTCCTATTATTTTTTTTCAGTGTAACTACTTCTTTGGTCGTATTTGGACTTAAAATTAGAGTAAAAAGGCATGCCATAAAAAGTTTTTTCATATTGTCTGTCTGTGTGGAGTTGTAAAACAAAAGTCCTATTGAATTAATCTTTTAAAGTAGCTGAATTTAAAAGTTGTGCAGTAGAAACTTTTATGAAATTAATTTACATATATTTTCGTATCTAAGTTTTTCCTTATTTCAGTCCTCTCAATTATTATTTAAAAAATGGAGATAGTTTGTCGTAGAACGGTTACAATTGTAAGCGTTTTCGCTTGTATTTTCTTTTCTTTCACAATTTTGTTTAATCGATATCTTGGCTAATTTTAGCTGATCAGATTGGAGATGTCTTTTACGGAGCATACATCTGGAGCAGGTCACTTTTTGTTTCAAAAGCGACGAAATGTTGGTGTATAATGGTCTTAACTGGAAGATGAAAAAATTTTGACTTCGAATATATCTGCAGACGCATATGTACTTTGTTGTATACTTGCTGTTTTCTCTAGTCGGAAAAATTTGGAGCGAACAATGGGAAAAAGTGGGTCTTTTGTTTTTTGTGAAAGTAAAGTAAATCAGGAAATAATTATTTAAATATCTTTTAATTTTTATAATATTTTTTGTTATTTAATTTTTATGAAGTTAAAATATTTATATAAAGATTGTTGGAATGATATTTTAAACACTTCCTGTCGTTGATTATAAGCAATTTTGATCTTTGTAAATAATATCGTTGTTCTGTTTCAGAAATTATCCATTTTAATTTGACAAGAAATTTTTTTGGTTATTTTGTTTTGAATAATTGAGTAATCAGTAGGCGTTTGACGTCTTCTACTTGCAATGATTTTCTTGAGGGAAGCATTTTGGAGTTATCTCCGCTGAATTACGTTATCCCCACTGTCCCTACGCTTTCCATCCTCATCTGGCACTATCACAAAGAACGAAATGAACCCGGACGCAACTTTTTTTGTGGCAACGAACGGCGTTTTCATGTAAAAATATCATGTAGAAAATTTAAACAACGCGTCTCATGAACTGCTTCTGCTATCGTATTTTTAATAAAATTTTATATGGAAATTTTTTATTGGGACAGCACCAGGCGTAATCTCAATGCTTCGAAGATTTTTTTATTCTGATAATTTAATATATAGTTTCAACTGTCGTTGTTTGATCGTTGTACTTTCGCTTTTTTGCTTGTTAAAATTGGAGTACCCAGTACTGCATGTAGTTTCAGGACTCACTGCATTTTTCGCCAAGTACGTGCATCTCGAAAAACGGCGAGATATTAGTCTCGGCTTAGATGATTTTTGTTTTGCTGATATTTGATCAGAAAATTTGTAGATTGATTGTTTGAAGACATTTTTGGGAATCATTTCTGATCTTTATAATCATGAGATTAATCATTTTCAGATTTTCAAATCTTGAAGCAAAGATGTGCCCCTTGCTCGAGTCATGTGGTCATGTGCTTGTGGTTAATTTTCGCTACTGTAAAATTGCAGCTGCAGCAAGTAAAGACAATTGTCAGCTATTTAAGAGCTACACATATCTTTTCTGAAGCTTTAATGCTAATATGTGTTTGATTTTTATTGTTTTCTTTGCGCAAAGTCTATGTTTTAAATTTTTAAAATCTTCCTGCGAAATAGGATTGTGATGCAGTTTTTCAAAATGTTTTACTGCGTTCTTGTCGTTCATTTTCACAACTTGAGAAGGGTCTAATGGAGATAGAAGTCCTTTGAATTTATTTTGTGAAAGTGAAAAATTTTTATAGCAATAAATAATTTCAAGTTTTTATTCGCTCTCAAACGAAGTTTGCGGCAATTATATGAGCCATGTTGGTTTTCTTCGATGCAATTTTTTTTACTGTCGATTTTGTATTTAGTCTTTTGTTATCAGATGATTTGAATTTGCGTTCTCAAAAGCGGGATAAACATGTAAAGCCGGGGGGCAATAGGTTGCCCTCATAACCTTAGAACCTTAGGGTTTAATAGTCTCTAAGTATGGTAAGTGCCGAAAGTGTTTAAGAGACATAAAGTCATGGTGTGAAGGGTGGTTCTTAGAGACCCTAACCCACTCACCCCTTCCCTGATCCCCTTTCACTGCACTCATCCCGTGAACCCGCGTGCTCGACCCCCAGCATTCCCCGCCCTCTCGTGCTCCACATTTAAGCTCCCCGTTTTGTTGGAACGTGCAATTTTTATTCCGCGCTCTTTCTTTTTTTGTGGGGTATGCACTCTTTTTATTACACTCATCATCAGTGAATTTTTCCGCGCTGTGTCAATAGTTTTTGAGGATAAATAACTTTCATCACACTCTAATTGTTTTTCTACTAAAATTGAGGTCGTTGAAGTTTAATCTAAAATTTGCTAATGTGAATATGGGGCTCGTCAGTAATGAAGATTCTTGATAGCAAAGGCAGCAGCTGAAATAGATAACATATATTTCTTCAATAAAACATAAAAACGATTTGAATTTCTTCCCTAGGTTCCCTGTATTGGGTTGCCAATCCTTCAACGCCGCTCTTTGTTTGGTTCTATCTATTTGTTTGGCGGCTGCCAGGTCTTTTTCGCATCTGTATTTGGCAGTCTTTGGTTAAATTTTTAAATGGTTTGTCTTATCTTGATAGATATAAGGCAGCATGTCTCTGTTTTGATGTTACTGAGAATAGTGGATTTCAGTTTTTTTTGTGTGTTAGACTGAGTTTGTTCTGCATCGAAAACTTCGGGACCTGTCATACAGAACTAACACTCCGTTTTAGTGGAATTTATTAAGTGAGTGCTCTGCTATATCACTAGTGTGCTTATCTCGAAATGCTCAAGAACTGATCCTCAGTGTAAAGTTTTTTTTTCGTTTGATCAGATCATCATAATTTATCAAGAAAGAAGGAGAGAAATAAATTCTCCAAATAAGCAGAATATAGGATCATGAATAATATAAAAAACATTGGAATGGAGGGATATTCACACCTTCTTTTCAGACTGCCTTTGAGTCAGAATATTTTTATCGCTATATCTCATTTTGCTATCTTATTTGGTAATGTGACTGTTAATATGTACCCCAGTCCGTGATAATAAGCTTCACAAAACAAACAAAAACTGGATTTCATAAAGATAAACCTTGCTAATTCGTGATAAAGAGTTTTTATAAATATGAGGTATGTTAAAATGCATGTTGCACCTGATGTTATTTGCAGAGCGCTTCAGAGAAGAAGACTAAAGTGGAAGAGTTTACGTCTCAGTTGGCGTCGAAAGAGTCCATTGCAGTGGATAGAAAAGCTGCAGTTGACCGAAAGCTTGACAGAGTCAGACCTGCTCTAGAGGTGAGTTGAGAACAGTGCGTTTCGCGATTTTGGTGCTTTACGTGAAATACGTACTTTACTTTAGCGCTTATTGCACCTGAGAGTATTGCTGTTTATGCGAAGTCAACTTAAAAAGGGGGCAAATTTCATTCTAAAAACATATCACTTATTGATGTAATCAAAGCGCGCCGTTGAAATAGCATTTTAGGTGGTAGAATGGTACTTTCAGCTAAAAATTAAAAGTTTATAGCTTGCTAAACTATTTGGTTATAATTGGGGGTGATAATAAAACAATAATTAGGGATAATAGTGCTTCTTCATTCATTAGGAACTCGAGGCAGGGTTTTAATCGAGGTGGAAATTGTGTTTTTGAGCGCCATTTTTTGCCCAAATTTACGCTTCGAAGTTTTTCTTAACACTTTGTTGATACACCTCCAAAAGGATTTTCTTCCAATCTTCTTTTTTAATATGTGATGTTATATTCTATTTTCGTCAAAAAGAACGCTTCTGGGCTTCGGAATTGGAATGTTCTACAATGTCTGTTAATGCAGATTTTTTTTAAAAAAACGCTCTTGTTATCGGAAATAGCAAAGGGAATACATTGAATACATATCTTAGGAAGCTCAACGAGCTGTGAGCAATATCTCCTCTTCGGCCATAGCCGAGATCAAGTCCATGAAGGCTCCTCCTGAAGTGCTGACCAGAGTGATGACTGGGGTGCTCATGGTACTTGGCAGACACGACACCTCTTGGGACGCCATCAAAAGGTCAGTCACTAGATTGGTCCATCAGCTGAGTTTTCTGTGCTATCATTATCGTATCAGTAGGAGCTTAATTAAGTTTTCAAATCAACTCTTAGAACCGTTTTAGTTTCCGGAACTCATTTTATTAAGTAAATGTTGCTTCCAGCTTTTGATCATGGTTAGTAGTTATATCGGAGCAAGAGTGGGGGGGGGGGGTAAAAGGACGTACCTATGTATAAAGATTACCTATAGCCTATTTTCATCAATTTTCCAAAGACGTACCTAAAAGAGAGAGTGAGAACAATAGACCTGTCATCTTATCGTAATTACCCAGGGGTAATTATCTTAATTGCCCCAGGGAAATGCATCCGCTCTAATGCACTTCAGCTAATCTTATCTACTTAATAAAATTCATCTGCAGAACTTTTACTTTCAAACTTTTCATTTACGCATAACTTTTTCGATTATCATTTTTTTTTTAATTTTCGATTATTAATGAAGTTTTGTTTTCAATAATTTCAAATTATTGGAAGTTTTACGCAAAAGCTTCATAAAAGTTTTTTTGAAAATTTAATTTTGTTTTTTCAATTTTTTTTTACTCATGATGTGAATGCATGCAAGAAACCGATTTTTTTGGCATTTTCTTTTGGTAGTTTCTGGTTTTTTCTCGGTAGTTTCAGTTTCAAAAACCCGAAACCGTTAAAAAAAATTGTATATAAAGTTATTCTAATAATCGGTTGAAATTTTTTCACAGAGATTTCGATGAAAAATACTAAAACACAGAAAACCATCACTGAAAAATTTTTTTTCGTAGTTTCAGATTCTGAAACCTCAAACTAAAATTTTTTTTTGGTCGAAAATGCATACTACAGTACAACTTTAGAGGGTATTTTTCGAAGTGAAGTTCAATGGTGGTAATTTCACGGTCAATTATAGATTATGGGTTTGGGTTTTTTGTAGTTTTAGTTTCTCAAACCTCAAACTACAAAATAGTTTTATCGAGAATGGTATGCTATATCAACTCTCTGTATGTTGTTTTTAAACAAAGCATTTGACAGTGACTTCTGTAACTCCTAGAAGTTACACTTTTTGGTTTTTTCTGAAGTTTCAGCTTCTGAAACCTGAAACCTCAAATTATTTTTTTTTGGAATTGTTTGTTACAGTACATCTTTATAGCGTAATTTTTAACGCAGAATCCAATGGGCATAATTTAAAAGTCGTGAAAAGAGGACAAATTTGTATTTTTGAAGTTTTAGATTCTGAAACTTGAAACCAAAAAAAGTTCTTAAAAAAATGAAAAAAATACCCATTTCATACCAAAAAATACAAAAAATACCCAATTCTTGCCGAAAACACCCAATTCTTGTCCAAAAATAGCCAATCTTTGTCAAAAAATTCCCAATTTTTCCAAAAAAATACCCAATTCTTGGCAAAAATACCCAATTTCTAGCAAAAAATACCCAATTTTTCCCAAAAAATACCCAATTCTTCCAAAAAATACCCAATTCTGGCCAAAAAATACCCAATTTTTCCCAAAAAATACCCAATTCTTGGCAAAAAATACCCAATTCTTCCCAAAAAATACCCAATTCTTGGCAAAAAATACCCAATTCTGGCCAAAAAATACCCAATTCTGGCCAAAAAATACCCAATTCTTGGCAAAAATACCCAATTTTTTCCAAAAAATACCCAATTCTTCCCAAAAAATACCCAATTCTGACCAAAAAATATCCAATTCTAGCCAAAAAATATCCAATTCTGACCAAAAAAAAAATACCCAATTCTGGCCAAAAAATACCCAATTCTTGGCAAAATTACCCAATTCATCCCAAAAAATACCGAATTCTGTCCAAAAAAATACCCAATTCTGGCCGAAAAATACCCAATTCTTGGCAAAATTACCCAATTCATCCCAAGAAATACCCAATTCTGGCCAAAAAAAACTCAATTCTGACCAAAAAATACCCAATTCTGACCAAAAAATACCCAATTCTTGGCTCAAAATATCCAATTATTGTCGAAAGCACCCAAATGTTTACAAAAAATATCAAACTGTTGCCAAAAAAATCAATTCTAGCCCAAAATATCTGTTTCTAGTCATGAATTACACAATTCATAGCAAAAATACCCAGTTATTACCAAAATCTACTAAATTTTTACCAAAAATACCTAATTCCTGCGAAAAAGAACCCGGTTCTAGCAAAAAATATCCCAATACTTGCCACACAAAGAGACACAAATTTCGCCAAAAATGCCCATTTTTACCACAAAATAGCGAAATCTTGTCAAAATATACCCAAATTGTAACCAAAATAACAAAATTTTATCAAATATTTATCTAAAATATATCAAAAATTAGACAATCTTGCAGTCATCCGCTTTTCTCTACTTTCTTATCAACAATCCAATTATTTAGTCACCTTAAAACATCAACTTCTGAGATCATCTTTTGTAAAGACGAATCTTCTCAGGTGATCGATATAGGTTTAATGAGTACAAATTTGTCACGAATTTTTCGCTATTGTACAGAAATAATCGTTAAAAGTTCTACGTCCTACTGAGTTTTACGTCCTACTATGTTGTCAATTACGAACAATTAAGTGATCTCATTTTTTGTAAGAGGGTAACTCACCTCTTTGGAACAAAATTTAGTCCAACTACGTCATTTGATTACTACAATTACGGATACTTAAGTATTGAATGGAGTCACTGAAATCATGTGAACAGAAAATAATCCTTACTAATTACGATATTATTCTTATTTTATCGAAGCATACACCGCTCACGTGATTGAGGTCTTGCTCATAATAATGTAATAATTACGTCACTATTGCATCATAATGATGTCATTTTTTATTGTAGTGTACAAACAAAAATTCAACTCATTGTGCTTATTTTCCTTCTCTTCAACAACACAACTATAGTAAGCTTTTTCATTCTTTTTTGGAGACAATTTCAGTCTCCTTTTCCTACAAACCTAAGTTTTCAATTATAAACCTTTCAGTGGAGATTCTTCATCTCTAGGACATCTTCCTATTTCCCATTCCAGGTAAGTCACCTCTGTTATAGAATATGAAAACAAACCAAAAAAAAGAATAATGGGCTATTATAATCATCGTACTCATTCGCAAATAGCTTATTATTTCTTCAGAGAGAAAGTTTTTTTCAATATCTGTATTTTCAATTTATTTAGGAGTTCAACCGTCGTCTCCTAAAAAAGGCTGGAATAATGAATATCAAATCTGTGAAATTGAACGAAAATCTGAAGGCCCACTTCTTCTTCCCCGATTTCAATGATGATGTAGCAATTATAAAGGAGAGGAAGACGTGCTTCGGCTGGGTAGCTGAACCTCCATTCTCCATTCCGAGGCAGCTTCTAGTCTTCATTATTGCAATCGAGAATTTGCCAGAAGTCTCTGTTCCATACAAACAGACAACTGTAGACTTCTACGAGAACCACATCGAAAACAAAACTTTACAAGTCTCAGACAACATGGAACTGAGCAGATCAGTCCGTGCACAATTTTGTGATTATGAGTTGTCCTATAGACCAATGTATGAAAATCAATTAGGATTTTTTGAGGAGGAGAGAGAACTTAAATTTCTCTGGTGTGTGTCTGACGAGTATGACAATTTGCAGGAGCAGAACCTGATCGGGATTGTGACGAGTGGGAAAATGGCTCATTGACAGGGAGTATAATCGCAATTATAGAAGAAGAGAACGCACTTGATCCCAAGTTAGACAACAAAAAATCGGACCAGGCAGTCCCTTTTGCGTGTTTTTCTACAGACACTGGACAAGATGCAATGAAAGAAGTACAGGGAGCATCGAGTGTTGAAAATACTTCAATCAAGTCTGCCAGAACCATCCTTAGTACTGTACTCAATGATTATACAGATTACCAAGCTTATATTTTATCTAATGAAGCAAGTGAAAAAATATCTGAAAAAACTTCCCTCAAATCTGAGCAACCAGCGTCTTGTACACAAAAGACTGTCAAGAGAAGGGCTCCTGCTGTCAATAACCCTGAAAGAGTGGGAAGTAAAAATTTAGATGGTGATGAAAACGAAGACAACATGTGTCCTCCATCGTACAAATTGAGACGAGCTGCTGAGTTGCAAAGTAACTAAACTAACAGGCTGAGAAGTTATTTCTTTGACTGATTATCTCTTATTTTTCCTGAGGTGACTAATTGACTGTGAAATTTGTAATATTCTCTTTTTACACTCAGAAAAAGCTGAATTTCATGTATGCTTTTGAATTGATACTTTGATAATATAATGTATTTGAGTTTTACAAATGCATTTTCGAAATTAACTTTTGTTTCAAGTTCAATTTTGAATTAAAATTTATGTCAAAAAATGCCTGTTTTTGTAATATCTGTTTTCTTTTCTCAAAAATGGCGGTTAACGACGAAAAAAGCTTGTTTTCATAAAATGTTTTTTCAAAAACTCGGGGTTTTTTTTGGCTTCTGCAATGAACTCCCGGTAGCTGATACTGGATGATGCAAAGCGATTACAGTGATAATTTCGAAGCAAACTCTAGCAGCAATTCTTCCCA
Organism: Convolutriloba macropyga; assembly: GCF_964194025.1. NCBI lineage: Eukaryota > Metazoa > Xenacoelomorpha > Acoela > Convolutidae > Convolutriloba > Convolutriloba macropyga. The sequence continues at coordinate 13,808 of NW_027451434.1, forward strand.
TCAGAAAATTGCAATAAGCGTGCTGCCTTTAATAATAGATTACCTGGTCATTTAAAAGAAGAATTTTTGGCAGGAATTTTTAGAAATAGATACTCATAGAAATCTTTAGGTATAGAATTTACAATTTTCTTAAAAAAAAGTTGAAAACCTTTTGCATCATTTTTTACTGTTTTGAAAAAAATATTCTTTTACTTTGCCACTTTTTTCAAAAAAGTTGTTTTTTTTACAAAAGTTTTCTTTTTTCATTTTTCCATTTGTCAGTTTTTGAAGTTTTTTAATGTGAAGTCTTGAACTGAATCATTTTTTAAATGAAAATCTTATTTAGTAAAATGATTTTTTTTTTTGAAAATTGTGTTTTACACACTGTTTTTAACAAAAATGTAAATCTTGATGTTTTTTATTTTTTTCTCCTTTTTTTTCTGTTTTTTAAATTTTTTTATGTAAAAATTTAAATTTAATTAATTTTTTTTTTGAAAAAACAAAGTTTTACTAGAATAATTTTTCTTTCAAAAAATGCCGTTTTTTACATAAGGTTTTTAACAAAAAATGCAACTTGTGTTGTTTTTTTTTTTTATTTTTCCTTTTTTTTCTGTTTTTGAATTTTTTTTTGTAAAATTTTAAAATTTTTTTGTGTAAAATTTTTAAAAATTTTTTTTCGAAAAATTTTGTTTTACAAAAAAAAATTTTTATTCAAAAATGCCGTTTTTTACATAAGGTTTTAACAAAAAATCCAACTTGTGTTGTTTTTTTTGTTTTTCTATTTTTCCTTTTTTCTGTTTTTGAATTTTTTAATGGAAAATGTGAAATTTAATTAATTTCCTTTTTGAAAAAACAAGTTTTACTAGAATAATTTTTTTTTCAAAAATGCTTTTTTTACATAAGGTTTTAAACAAAATATGCAACTTGTGTTGTTTTTTAATTTTTATTTTTCCTTTTTTTCTGTTTTTGAATTTTTTTAATGTAAAAAATGAAATTCAATTAATTTCCTTTTTGAAAAAAACAAGTTTTACTAGAATATTTTTTTTTTCAAAAATGTCGTTTTTTAAATAAGGTTTTTAACAAAAAATGCAACTTGTGTTGTTTTTTGTTTTTCCTTTTTTCTGTTTTTGAATTTTTTAAAGTAAAATTTTAGTTTTAAATAATTTTTTTTTGAAAAAACAAGTTTTACTAAAATAATTTTTCTCTCAAAAAAGCCGTTTTTTACATAAGGTTTTTAACAAAAAATGTAACTTGTGTTGTTTTTTTGTTTTTCTATTTTTCCTTTTTCTCTGCTTTCGAATTTTTTTATATAAAATTTAATTTTTTTTGAACAAACAAGTTTTACTAGAATAATTTTTCTTTCAAAAATGCCGTTTTTTACATAAGGTTTTTAACAAAAAAAGCAATTGTAATGTATTTTGTTTTTCTATTTTTCCTTTTTTCTGTTTTTGAAGTTTTTTATGTAAAATTTTTGATTTAAATAATTTTTTTTGCAAAAACAAGTTTTAATAGAAAAATTTACCTTTCAAAAATGTCGTTTTTTACATAAAGTTTTTACCAAAAAATGCTATTTTTGTTTTTTATATTTCTATTTTTTCAGTTTTTGAATTTTTTTAAAAATTTTTTATTGAATTATTTCTTTTTTCTTAAAAAATTTTGTTTTCTAAAACAGTTTTTTCAAAAATGCCGTTTTTTACATTATGTATTTACAAAAAATGTGAATTTTGTTGTTTTTTACTTTTCTGTTTTTCCTTTTTTCAGTTTTGGAAGTTTTTTTTGTAAATTTTTTAATTTAATTTTTTTATTTTGAAAAAATATTGTTTTAGTTAAACAATTTTTTTCCAAATGTCGTTTTTCGCATAATATTTTCAATAAAAAATGTAAGTTTGATGTTTTTTCTTATTCTATTTTTCAATTTTTCAGCTCTTGATGTTTTTTGCAATTTCTCTAGCAGAGCAGAAAATTGTAACAATCAATGTATTACAATTTTTACAAAAATCAATTATTTATTACAATTATTTATCACAAATTAATACACTTATTAATAAAATTTGCGGAAATCTATAACAAATCAAGCTTTTGATGACAAGCATATTTTTTTTATTTTTTCATTTTAAACAATTACATTTTTATTGATATCATGTTCTTCTTGAGAAATTCCGATTTATTCATCGTCTCATGATAAACATACTTCAGAGTAAACCCCGGGGTACCAGTGTCGTGTGGTGACAATTACTGGCGTCAAGCATCCCTAGCGTGCATCTCTGGATGTTGTTCGGAAATAAAAGATCGTTGGGCGCGCAGAGCGCGCCTCGCGGCAGAGCCGCGATCAACGATCTTT
>NW_027451435.1:0-13163 GCF_964194025.1 Convolutriloba macropyga
CGCGCAAGATGGCCTGTTATTGAGATTTGAGAAGAGGTTTGCTTGGTGTGGCACTCCATGCTGGTGGTGGTGGTGTGTGTGCATGTACGTGTGGCATGTACTGAATTTGTCCGCGCCGATATTCCCGCCGCGCCCCCGCCCAAAAAAGGACAGACCAGCCGACTCCACGTGTCAAAAGGGGCAGTAAGCTCGATCGAATTGAGGATCAACTGGTACGCTACCACTACTACGAGTACGCGTACGAGAGGCTAGATCGAGCTCAACTATCCATCTAAAATTACGTAGCTGGTCCTAACAAGCACCCGAAGGCCTACTAATACAAGTGAGTAAGAACTACCCTAACCTGCTCTACCTTCTCCTGGGTGCGTTACAAGAAAACTTGTACTCGTACCGGGTACTACCTACCAGCTAGTACCCCGACCTGGGATACCTGTTACCTGTGTCGTGCATATGTGTACTAGTACTAGACTAGCACCTACCATTCCTCCTGCTAGTACGCTGTTGAGTGAACTCTGGTATACGGTAGTGTACGTGGTACGAGCTGCATACGATCGGTCGGGCGGTGTACTCGTACGTATAAACACGATGCAAGACGCCCATGTACGGGTGTACGGGCATGTCCAGTTTTTAAGAAACCACGAGTAAAGCTAGGTACCCTACCAAATTCGGGACCCGCCGATTCTTAACGGGATGAAAATACGGCCGAGTACTAGAGGCCGATCGGCTATCTTTAGTTCCTCCTGGTTCCTACTTCCTCCTGGTTTTAGTGAATGGTCTATCTGAGTACAGCGTATGTGTACATCAAAATCGAGTGCTTCATGTACGGTTGTGTCTGCATATACGGACCAGAGCCAACAGGCGCCCGCCAATTCCAACGAAACTAAATTTACTTGAATTATTAAGGTGCTATCCGTACGGCGTACAAGCAATTCGAAATGGGATATCACAGTTCACACTGAATTTGCCAGTTTGGTTGGTGGAGTCCAGACAACACTGTGAATATAGTGTACAGGGAGTGTAGCACGTGCAGGCGCACGTTTTTGTTACAGTACTAACTAGTACACTATGTACTCTGTGTTGTTTATGCGTTCGTCTCATATCTCGATACCCAAATTCATCAGGCCCGGTTACTCTAGATAGTAGTTGAATTCATCCGAACATCGTATGCTGAGGTAGTAGGTAAGTATAATAAATAATAATAAAAGCTGGAGAAATATCCTGGTCTATCCTGGTCTATCGCCCAGACAGCCGAGACATCCGGGGCGCGCTGTCACTTTGTAGCATGTACCGCGAGTACCACCTGCTCCGGGACGTACGGTGTTACAGACTCGCATGTTGAACATGAAACGAAGTCTTTTGTCGGCTGTAGTAGTTTAGTGGTTGAGCAAGGGTATTGTACTTTCTCCGGAGCAGGTACGTCACATGTAATATGTCTATTACTATTTACTAACTAATTACTAAACCAGTACAAATTACAGCAACTATACAGCAAAAACGTCCAGATCTGTACTGAGTACTGGTCGACCAGTACACAACACATAGTATACCTATCCATGACTCATGACATCTATGATACCGGTGGTACATGCAGCAGGAACAGGAGGTACGAGGATCAAAGCATCTATGTTGGCATTCGATGTGCGCGGGCTATGGCTACGTACTCAGCCTTAGGTAGTGTTAATTCCGTTACCGTTACATACGTGATACTGAGCGAAATGTGTGTACGTCGATCCGCTAGGGCCTTGAAAAAGGGCGAGTCGCGCGGGGGGCGGGCGGTCCGCGTACGCACTCATCAGTGTTTTGGACATGTGTGAAGCTGAACAGTTGGAGTGGACATTTCCGACACAAAAGCAACGGCTGCTCAGTTCCAGTTTGCATCCCTCCAGATCAGGCTCGGGAATGTTGATCGATTTTACGTTACGACGGTTCACGTTGGTCTGTCTTGCAGCGATAACCGATACTGCAAGTAACCACAGATAGGTACACGGAAATCGCAGGAGCACAAGTGCTAAACGCTGCGTATAGATACATATTATACGAGAACCTGCCGTCCACATGGATCGTACGCTGTCTTTCGACAGCGCAAGAGATCGCCGCGCAGATATCTGGGCTCGCCGCGTCGGCAGGGCAGGGAGCCGCAGAAGCTCAGATTCGCTTGGGGACTTAGGCGTTGCGTCGCGGCAGCCTTCCAGAACAGGCCTGGGCATCAGACCGGTAGAGTACGGGCCTCGCGGCGGTGACGTACCCACCTCTGCCAGCCGTAACATCCCCGAGAATGGCGACCTGCCTTCCCCTGGCAATCCTGCTCGCCCGACAGGCGCCCAGCATTATTCTGGGACTGTGAGCCCATCGATGAAGAGGTCCCAGTCTATGGATTCTCGCTACGAAACTATGGGTAGAGCTGGCCCTGGAAAGAAGCTTGTTGCCGGTCGACGACAGCTCTGGTCGGGTATGATCGACCACGCTGAAGTGACTGTTGAACGTCCTGGCACGTTGGCCGAGTCAACTGCCAGTCAAACAGTAGTAGGACGAATCCCGGCGCCACCAAGTAGCGGACGACCCCCTCTGCAGACAACAGGCGGATCATACCGTAGACGCTCGTCTGGCTCTCCTGCTATGACAAAGGAAGGTGTTCACCCGGGAACCAGCGGCGTTCCGCCTCGGACAGCATCTCGGATTCTGAGGCCAACAAGCTCCATGCGGAACCGACGAGCCAGCGACTCTGCCGTTGGGTCTTCCAGTGAGAGTGCCGTCAGGAGAAGTCTCTCTCAGGGTCTCGCCCTAGAGTACCAGCAGACATCTACAAAGCCACTCTCTCGGTCAGACCTGGCGGCATCCTCCGAGCGGCTGATGTCTGTTGCCCGGCCGGTGGTGGACCATCCTGGCGCCGTTCGGTCATACAGCAGCTTCCGGGGGGAGAAGTGGGGAGAACGCAGGGACTCTGTGCCCCCTTCAGATCAACGGGAGCAGCCGCCCAATCATGAGGTTTCCAAACAGATGAGATCAAATGGTCCGGTGTCGCTCAGGGCAAGTTTGCTAGACCTGACAGGTGAAGGAGGAACAGCGCCCGAGAGATTTCAGCAACCCTGGAAGGTAAGTGACAACCCCCCCCCCCCCCCTTTCCCCCTCAGCTAGCTGTGTTGATGACCGCTGTATGTGAATTTCAGGGTATGATACAGCTGCATGATCATAGTCGGGGTGATAGGGAACGAATCCTGGGAAGGATACGATCTCCTGACGTTTCTGAAAGCTCGACAACCACTGTTTCACAGCCATCTGTCTGTCCCTCTTTTATGTGCAGAGGGTCGAGGCCATCGAGCACGTTGTGGAGGAGCTATTCAGTGCACCAAAATTTGTGAGTCCGTGCTGCGCGTAAAGTGTTGCTGACTTCCCCACCGAGTCGCACTGTACCACATTTTGTAGTTTTGAACTGTGCTTGCTTGGGTCTATTCCATGTAGCTGATGCCAATTCCCTGGCAATGGTGCAGATCCTTGGAAAGTACGAGACTCAAGCAATGGCGGATGGAGCTCTCCAAAAGACAGGATTATCTGGTGAGAGACAGCTGAAATTGCTCGTTGGTTCTACCAGCAACACAATTGCAGCATGGCTCGGTTCAGCATTCGTTGAGCATTACTACCTCCCGGATCGTTTCGAAGTACTGAGCTGTTTTATCCTTCACCCAAGTGACAAACCGATGCATTTGCGTTGCACGAATGAATCGCTTCATCATACTGTGCAAAACTCATTCGTGCTGTGCTCCCACCCCGGGGCCGCCGCTTCATTTTTCAGAGGAAGAGAAAGGCAAGCTTCACTGGACCTTCATTTCGTGGGCTCTGCCAGGGAAATTGGATCCCTACGAGATGCCGCAGTTTGGCAGGAAGCCAGAGATTAGCAGCTCTGATGGCATTCCATGTGGGAACTTTGTGTCGCTGCTGAGGGCCTCTAAGCTGGTGGATGGAAAGCGGGTGACTGTCAGCATGCTCCACAACATCTTTGAGAACTACCACGACAAGGTGAACATTATCACTTGACCCGAGCCTTCTTGATTGTATCATACAATTGTCACACCAATGCTCGCATGCATGCGAAGTGCAACAACGAAAACCTGTGGTTCGAGCATGCATGAGTCGCGGTTTGCCTGGGAGCGAGCTTCGCGCTGCCTGTTGTCGTGTGTGTAACGAGTCTGCCCTGTCCGTTGCGTGTCATGTGTTGCAGGAGTCCAAGTTAATGACTTATCCGCAGTTCATCCTTTCGCTGGGCGAGATCATGGAGCTGAACTTTTGGCCATTGAAACGCATCCTCCAGTCCATACTCAGGAGCCAGCGCAGCTATTGAACCACGAACCACGTTTCCTCCCTTGGAGCGGCCGCTGCCACAGAAACTTCAGTATCGATGCCCTAGCCCACACGGCAACCCGAGCCAATTAGACTGCCCCCCTGGAACTAGACATGTTTTGGTGCTTGGCAGACACCCGTAGAGTTGAGGCATGTGGCGCCTAAAGTCCTGCAGGCCGACTGTCGATACCACCAATGTCAGCCATGACATTTATACGCACTACGGCTTACCATTGGTAGTATGTCTTAGTAATATAGCACGACGGTGTTCCGCTCGTAGATCAGTCAGATGGTACAGTATGAACTATTATACAGGTCACTATGTTATTAATCGAAATAAAATCGCATGTGAAACACATCAATTATTACACTTCCGCTTGTCTCCCAGGGGGTCTCTTGACGTATCAGAACATAGCCGTGCATGCTGTGTCGCCCCAGGAGGAAGCGGCGTTGTGGGCCGCGGGGGGGGGGGGGGGGGGGGGTGCCGCCCTCGTTGGTAGCCGCGTCCTGAGTCGCTGCGTTGTCAGCAAGACATGTAATCGTCAAATCTCCTGCCTTCCCCGGGCCCTCCCTGGTCTCTCGATCTTAGCAGTGTCTGGCATGCAGCACATGTGGACCGCGGGCAGTCTGTGTACAACAACTCGCTCTGACATATTCACTAGTTCCTTCTGCAAGTGTATGTCGCGGCACATAGCCTCGGTGTGCATGCCTGTGGCGGCTGTTGTAGAGCTGTCAGCGACAGGATTTCAGAACAATGTCACCAAAGTCCGATCAAAGCCACCCATGGCATGCATCCCATATGTGTCCAGAGAGCATCAACTCCCATCTCTGTCTCTGTCTCTGTCTCTGTCTCTCTCTTCTGTCGTGTGTGCCGTGTTGCTTATTCTTATCCAGACGGCGAAGGGAATACGGCCCGCTGCTGCCCGGCAAATGGTCGGTTCAGATTTGCTAGTCCAGGTCAGCTAGCGCCTAGAAAACGGTTACATTTGATGCACCACAGGTTGAAGATCTGGTAGAGTTTGAAAGCTATCCTGAATACACTGTTCCCGGACTACAGAGAGATACTAAATGGTGCCGCTGCGCTTTGAGAATGAAGGGGCTTCGGGATCCAGCCATCGGGCACTCACTGTGCGCTTTTTAAGCCCTTGCAGCCATATGCGCCCGTCCTAAATTCCTGCCAAGTGCATGCTGCACCCACCACCTTATGTGTGCCCGACATCAGCAAGCCCTCGTTTCAGCTCGCAGGGGCAATGGCACAAAGGTTCCTTCTGTGCTTCCGCCTGTCACCCAGGAGGTCTTTCGACATCAGAACACAGCCGTGCATGTTCATTCGCCCCCGGGACGAAAGGGCTTTTTGTTGGGTTGAGGGGGGGGGGGGGGGGGGGGTTGCAGCCCCTGTTGCTAGCCGCGTCCTGAGTCGCTACGTCACAAGTGGTCGTGAAATCTCCTTCTGAGTCTTCATTGCCTGGAAGCTCGCACCAGTCAGCCAGAGCTCGTCTCTGCCTCAACACTGTGGAGCATACTCAAAGTGCATGGCTGGAATGGCAACCGGCCATTCATTTCCAGGGTGGCCCATTGTTGGCTCCCGAATTAGAATTGGCTACCGTGCCATCCAGGAGCACGGGAGGTGGCCTGAAGGACACCACACTGTCGATCCTCCCGTGCATTGCCCCATGCAAAATCTGGCAGGGGTCTGTCTTGACCATCTGGGCCTGAGCTGCCCACAGTCTTGGGCCTCTCAGGGTTCTGGGCCGATTATTTGCAGGCTGTGTGGGACACTTTGACAGACGGCGCCGAGAATGGGCGGCGGAAAGGAGTGGCTGTGTTGCTGCCCTACGCCAACACCGTCAGAGAGTTCTTGTCATCTTCCAGCGGAGCGCTGGCAACCTTCTGTAAGCGGTTGGAACTCCGGTGGCGGCGCAGCAAAGCCACAGCAGCCAGGACGGTGCAGACTGCCACCGCCGCCGCCACTGCGATGGCGGCCAGCATGGCAACACTGAACCCATCCGGCCCATCGTCAGGGAGAGGAGCGCCCACACTTGGAGGAGGCTGCAGTGAGGGTTTGCTTGGCGTCGTTGGCGCCGGCGCGGGGGTGTGAGCCTCGATGGGATCTGGGGTTGGGGCGTTGGTGGGACCGGGAGTAGGTGCAACCGGGATGGGGTCGGGGTTTGGATTAGGGTTGGGGTAGGGATTGCTTCCTGGGGAGACCGGGGCAGACACCACCAGGGTGGACACTCCACTGGCTGTGAGGCCTGCGTGTCCGTGGCGAGCAGAGGATGGGCGGAGTGTTAGTTTGAAGGGCAAGCAGGAATGGGTGACAAAACTAATGGGGGGAGGTCATCAACGCGGGGTGGTGGCAAGTCTGCGGTATGCCCATGTGCACGGATGTGTTGATGGGACGTGCAGGGAGAGGAGAGCAGGGCAGCGGACCCTCATTGGAGCATGAACAGGGCCATGCGGGGAACAGAGCCATCAGGGAGACAGGCAGGGGAGATGCAAGGAAGTGAGGTGGAGGATGAGTTAGCGATCGCCACTGGCCGGCATTGGAGAATAGAGCCGGTGTGAGAGAGGGATGGAGAGGCAGTATCGTGGCAGAAAGGGGACAGGCTTACCGGCTCGGTCCGCCGCCTCTCCGCTCTGTAGTATGCCAACGATTCGATCTGCCAGGGCTTCCGCCGAGCTGCCAGGGGTAAGCTGGCCTGCGACCGAGACCTCCTGCTTCACGGCTGTCTGTGTCGCCGACGTGCTCAAGGACTGAATCTGTAGTGCAGCATGACAGAAAGATTTAGAGACATTGGGCGTGGCCTCAAGCACAGGAGCCGACTTCAAGATGACGTCTCTGGTGATCCCCAGCCGTCCCTCTCCCACGGTCTGCGCCCTATCCCTACCCACAAAACACTGCCGGTATACACCCAGCAGCTTTGCACACAGCGTACCTCGGGCACTCCCATCTGTAGAGTGGCCATCAGTGTGGGAGAGATCAGCAGGGTCTGGATGTTGTCGCCCAGGCTCACAGCAGTCTCCCCAGGGCCCAAGCGCGCAAAAAGCTGCCATGTCTCGGATGCTGTCCGCAACATCCTCCTGCCGCCGCCGACGCTTTGGCTGGGGGTCACGGATTTGCATCCCAAGTGAGTGCAGGGCAAAGACAGGATAGGACAGGACTCGAGAGGGCATTGGCCAGATGGGAGAGCCGGCGAGGTGTTGGGCACTGAGGCACTGTGCATGCTACGCTCCGGCAATGGGAGATAGGCTGTAAGCAGATGTGAGCGTACGCCGAGCTCAGCGAATTTAAAGGGCATGGTCTGACCTGCGCTCGAGTGTCTGGCTTGACGAGACACCAGTGTACTGAACGGCAATGACTTCTGTTGGGATGGCGAGCAAGGACGAGACCGCCACCTGGAGGAGCTCCTCCAACACCTGGGGGTCGGGCGCGGTGCCGTCGGCGAACACCAGCTGGAGCTCCACCGCAGCGTAGCCTACGGGTGCGGACGCTGCCTCCACCACGGTGCCGCTCAGGGCCCCAATGGCCTGCAGTGCAGCAGAAGGTCCGTGACTATCCAGGACATGCATGCCTACGTGCCCAGGACAACTCCTAGCTCATGCGTGGCCGGCAAGCCAAGATCCAGGGATCGTTCATGGGGCCATAGATGAGCCATAGATCCTACCGTGAGGAGAGCTTGCAGGTCGTCACTGTCAGGAGGCTCGGATGCAGACGTGATGACGGCAATCTCAGCCATGAGAACGATGTTATCAGACGATTCTGGAGTGGAGGTGGGCGTTGGTGTGGGGTCGGGGGTGGGCGTGGGGGTGGAGGTGAGGGTTGGCAGGGTTGAGTCTCCATCGGCGTCCTCGGAGGGAGTGGCTGTGGGGGTGGAGGACTCAGTCGGCGGTTCAGTCATGATGACAGCCTCAGTTGGCACGGGTGTGGGCACAGGTGTGGGCTCCTCTGTAATGAGCTGTGGCAGTTGCGACCCGTCGGGCACGATCCAGGAGAAGGCCTAAGGGGTGCACGATCCACAACAGCGTGAGGAGGAACAGCAATGGTGGGCTTGAGGAGTGTCGGGGGCTGAGGGAGGCTTTGCTCAAGGATTTGCAAATCCGACGGGCTAATCCAGAACAGCATAGCGTTGTGAGCCGACAATTCAAAGGGAGAAGTACGAAGCACTGTTAAAGCGGTGGCAGCACCTGTGGAGGGTACTCGAAGTTCCCGGCGACGTCAATGGAGTACACCTGTGATGAGCATGCAAACGTCAGATGGAGACCGTGGCAAGTGCGGTTCATGAGGGAATATGACGGGCTGGCATAGCTCAGGTGGGCGGACCTCGAGTGAGTGGATGCCGGAGAAAGTTCTGCTCATGTCCAGGGACACCGGCGACGTGCACTCTCCCCACACCGGCAGAAGAACGGGGGCTGCCGGGGGCGGGACGTGCCGGCAGAAATTTCCGTCCACTTGAGACAGGCTGTCACTGGCGTCAAAGGAGATGCTGTCGTTGGCAACAGAACGGATTTGCAAATCAGATTCCAGCACATGAGATTGATAGCACGTCAACACGTAACTGCAGCGATTCAGCAGGGGCCACATAGGATATTCTGGGACGGGGTGGGGGACGGATCAAAGGGCGAGTGGGTCAAAGCGACGACTCTGGCCCTGGGAATCACAGGTCACAGGTCAAACGCTCGGATGCGAGTACCTGATGATGGAAGGCGACCCAGAAGGCTCCCCCACAGTAGCAGCAAAGCCAAACGTCGTTGGAGGGCTTGTGTCATATGTCACAGTAGGCGACACTGCCTCCACGGCGTTGATGTTGCCGGCAAGGTCCTGCAAGGCGCCTTCTGCAATCCGGACCTCGATGTCTCCTTCCAATTCCGCATGCAGCTCGACAACGAACTCCAGCTCGCTGTCTTGCGTGGCGGTGCTCTGGACCGTTACCCCAGGGGGAAGAATGAGCATGCTGGCGCCGTCGAAATCGAGCAGCGGCTCGGTCATGGTGACAACAAGGGAGAATGTGTCCATCTTGGTCACTTCCGGGATGCTCCAGCTCATGCTCGCTACCTCGGGGGTAACGGTGTCCGTGATGATCTCTCTGGCACAGTTTGGTGTCTGGGCGGCTACAGATGATCCAGACAGGAGGTCTGGATCGTTCACCTCCGCGGTCAGCTGCACAGCCCCAGGCGGGTCGCTCGCCTCAACAGTCACTGGCGAGAGGTGGAGGCACATGGTAAGTCCGGTGTTGGCGGCTGTGTGGGCAGAGCTGCCGTGGGGGCGGTGGGAGTGGTGGCCAGGATGGTGGCAATGGCGATGGTGGCAGTCGGCGTAACTATGACAGAGAAGGGCAGGGGGTGGGGGTGAGGGGGGGGGGGGGGGGGGGGCAGCAGGTTCATGGGCAGCGCTGGTGGCGGTTGGTGGGTGGCTGAGGGGGGGGTTTGGGTTGCAGCAGTGGGGCTGGGGCTGTGGCTGGAGCTGGCTTTGGCGGCTATGGTTGTGGTACTGAGTGTGGCGGTTACAGTGGCGGTGGCCCTGAGGGTGGCAGCGCTGTAGAGCTTGGTCCTCGACCAGCAGGCCCGGGCACGAAAAATGTGAACGCTGACAGCAGGCAAGGAAAATCGAGTACACACCTGTGGCGGTCCATGTACCTCCGATGAAAGCCGGTGCTTCGGTGGCGCGCCCCATGACAGTTATGATTGGAGCCTGGCAAGGGAGGGGGGGGGGGGGGGGGGGCAATGATCAAAGCTGAGATTCCAAGGGACAGAAGTTGAAGGATGCAAACTCTATCTGGCAGAAGGCGTGGTTTGATAGGAGGTACATATCGAGAGGAAGAAGCTACAGAGCGGACGGCCGCATGGTATCGAGTGGGCAACGCAAGGACATCGGACGTAATCATTCACGTTTTGGGGGAGACAAACAGCCAACGCAAAGGGGACGCTGGTGCATGGGATGAGGCACCTGCACTGTCCGGCTGGCCAGAACCTTCACCGTCAAAACGTCACCCGGCGCAACCAAGGAGCTGTTGTACTGATTGGAAGAATATACGCAGGCGCTGAGGATCTCTGGCCGGATGAGCTCGCCAAGAGGGTCAAAGAAAATGGTGGACGCGTCACCGAACATCAGCGACCGCCCGACCACGGTGTTGAGCAAACCAAAGTCGGCACCGTTGCGGCTAAAGCTGATCCTGAAGCTTGCAAACCCGTTGGACGCCTCGCACTGCTGCACCAGCAGCTCGTTGGGCTGGATGCAGGTATTCAGGCTGCCCACGACCACGTGGCTTCTCACCGAAGTGAGCGGCCTCAGCCACGAACGTCGACATGGCATAGTTGGGCACTTTCTGGAAGTCCTCGGTGAAGGCCGACCTCCAGAGCACGAGTCCATCCTGCATGCAGCACAAGTCCCACACATGCATAGAGTTATGGCTCCCAAAATATGGGGGGGGGGGGGGGGGGGGGGGGGGAGGGAGCTAGAAGGAGGCAGGCAGGGAGCAAGAGGGAGTGGGGGGGGGGGGGGTCACAGCATTTACGATGAGAAACAGCGCATGAGGAAAGCAGTGCGGGGCTCTGCAATTGTTACCTCCCAGTACTGCGAGCAGGTGACAATGCTCTCCCTGTCTTGATCAGACATCGCCTCGATCTTTAGAAAGCGGAAGCCGTCCCAGCAGCCGTCGTGTATGGTGATGGAGAATCCGATCTGTTGAACGGTAGGCACACGTCAAAGGAGCGTTAAGGCGGGCCTGCCTCAGCGTGATGGTGTGCTGAACCACGTGTGCGACGCCCGTTGCTCGTCCACCCCAGCACCCCGCCCGCCCGTGCTCTTACATTCCTTGCCCACACACATGCTGTGCATAAATGGCACATGATGACCCTACAGAACAGAGACACAGGGGAGTCCAACGCGGCTACCGAATGATGGAAGACTGGGTGGGAGGCTGAAGATGTCAAGCAACTCAGCAAATACCTCTGCTGTGTCTCCGCCGCTGTCTGTGACGCGAACCACAAGGTCATAGATGCCGACGTCGAGCTTCTTGGGGATACCCGACAGAGTGAGCGAGTCGTAGTCGAACTGCAGGAACTCCGGCAGCGCAAGCAGCGTATCGTCTGTTTCCGCATTGAGCCACGTTCGCGCAGTGGCGTTGTCCGGGTCATGAATGCCTCGTTGATCCCACATGCCGACCTCCACCTCCAACTCGGAGCCTCTCTTGTTGCTGGCAAAGAGCGACGAGAGAGACCCGCCCGGCAGCTGAAAGGTGATCGGTTGCAAGTGGTCTATCTCGATGTCTGGTAGCGACCCCAGCACCGACGGTGGCATGTCTTTCTTCAGCTTGAAGGGGATCTCTTGGACCGCCGAGTAGCCGAGGGCATTGGTGGCTGTCAAGATCACCACAAAGTCCTGGAGAGGGAAGTGGGCTCAGTGCATTTGATGCATGGTGTTGGCATGAGTGAGAAGGCACGGGGAGGCCGGTATCGAGGAGACGGGGCTGAAAGCGTGGAAGAGGAAAGGGCTGATTGTGGCCGGCGTGGGTGGTGAGGAGTAGGGACGAGTCGTGTTGAAGGGAGGAAGCCGTCATGGACACGTCATGCAGAGAGGTTGCGCTTGTGCATGTGAACATGTGGGATGCCGGATGGGGATGGCGAGACTACCTCGCACTAGGGAGACTGTGATCCGACGTGGAAAGGTGACGGTAAGGGCATAAGAGGAATTGAGAAGGGGAGGTAGGAGTTGATGAGTAGATGGGGCTTGCGTGTGAGGGAGAGAGGGGATCGGGGGGACCGGTCCGGCAGCAGAGGCAAGCTTCACCTCCTCGATGTATGGGGCATCGTCAGGGTGGAAACGTTCCCCGGTGAAGGTCGTTCCGTAGAAGCGCAGCCACGGCGGGAGAGGCCGAGCAATACCGTTGTTGATAAGGAACTCGGCAGTGTACACAAACCCATACACTCCAGGCTGCGTGTTGTTGAAGGCATCTACCGGCACCTCCAGACTGAACAAAGGCGCCTCAAGGCCGGCGGTGATCGTTTGCTGAGGGATCGGCTTGTTGGGGACCGGGCGCCGCCATGCTGTCATCTCCTCAAAGGCTGCTCTCTCATCGCGTGTGCTCGCATCCACAGGGAAGCGTGCCACGTTTGCAAGGCCATAAGTGGATCGGACGGTGGCGACGACTGCCCCGCCATGGTCGCCGCCTTCACCATAGACATAGAACGGAGGCGGACCGCGCCACAGCGGCGTGGCGGGCTGTTCATCGAGCTCCTCATACTCTGAAGGGCCGTAGGTGAGAACGAGCTCCATTGGGTTGATGCACTGCCCAGGCTCGTACAGAAACGTGAAGCCGGAAGCGTTTGTCCAGTGCAGGGTGTGGGTGGATAGCACAGGCAGCCCCACAACTGTCAGCATGCGGTAGGCACATGACGGGCCCACGATTGGGGCAAGGTGGAAGCTGGTGTTGGTGGGCTCAACGAGAGGCAGGCCAAGGGGAACATCCGGTACCCGGCTGGGGTGGCCTATGACGGCCGCAAGGGTGCGCCACGGCCCAAACACCAAGCCGCTGTCAGGCTCCCCGTCGTATTCTGCCTCCACGCTGCGCCGGCCCTGGATCAAGTACTCTTGGATGGGCCCAGAGTCCGATGACGGACAGTGCGTGATGTTGAGGAAGGTGGGGTCCACACATGTGTAGGCATCACCCAACTCTACATTGGTCTGAGTGTAGAGAGAGCCAAACTGGGAGCTGGGAAGGGAGCTGCCCCTTAGGCGGACGTCCGAGACGAGGCTGACAGGCTCCATGCCGGGGATGTTCTCCACCACGTACTCGGGCTTGAGAAGGAGAAGGACGTCAGCGAAGGACTCG
>NW_027451436.1:0-20315 GCF_964194025.1 Convolutriloba macropyga
TAAAAAACCGTAAGAAGTTTGAATAAAGGGAACACTTTAAAAAGAACGAAAAATGAAAAATTGCTCAGGAAAAAATATGGCTCTTGTGTGGGCGCGGGGGGGGAGTTGACGTATCGCGTTGAAAGTTAATTTGGAAACAAAAGGAAAATTTTGTTGTTTCTGAAATGAGGTTTTGTTTTTTGAGCAATTATTTGTTATGGGTAACTTTCGTAATGAACCAGTTGATAAGGGAGACTTGTGATTTGTTGTTTCCCATTAAAAATAATTTAGGTGCCACATGAAATATTATTTGCTAATCAAGTTCTTTCAAATTCTTGTAGCGTTTCACCAGGACAGTAGAACTAAAAAACTCTGCTGCCATTTCAATTGATTAATAGATTCTTTGAAATCTTTTGGCTGTTATTCTTCGTGTCATAATTTTTTTAAACTTGTTCTTGTTCAGTTTTGTCGCAAGAAAATTTGGATGGGCAAAAAGGTTTGATTCTTTTGGTAAGTTCAATATTTCACTATAAAGAAAAAATTTGTTTCCGTCAAAAACAAAGTATCCTGTAAAAAATCAATTTATCTTTAACTATAGTTGGATGCTGCTTATTGGTCACCTTTATATCGTACGTTTGGGCGATGGCTTCTTAAAATTGCCTCCTTTTGTTTTTCGAATAAATGATATCATAGACGTGCATTAAAAAATTTTGTTTTGTTATCCGTAATTGCTTCATCGACTGATCTAGCAGTTTGCTTTAGAATATCTTTGTAAAAACTTTTTTCCGATTAAAAGAAGTGTTTCTTTTTGCTAATTTTTTCTAATCTTGGTCAAATAAATTCAGCTCAATGCGCATCAAAGAGAGCGCATGTGAAGGCTAGAACCGACGGTAATTTTAGATAAACAGTCAGTAGAACAATTAACAATACATACTTCGAACAAAATCTATCTTTGCGAAAGACAAGATGATTTGTTTTGTTGTGGTTTTTCAGATCTATGTCTATGTTTTCATGCAGACGTCTTTGAAACAGACCACGGATGCAGTTAGTGCCAATGTCATTCGTCAACTTTTAAACTGATGTTGTTTTCTTGATGTGCTTATCAGCAGAAATTTTAAGTTATCTCAGTAATGTTGAAATTCAAAAAAGATGTCTTTCCTTTACTTATTTTGCTCGGGATCGTTTTCAATGTCTCCGGATCTCAAAATAAGCCAGCTACTGCTTTTATATAAGCAAAAATAGGTTACTATGACACATAAAATCCTATTGATCATAAAGCCTGCTTATAGCTCCTGCACTTTTTCAATGACCAATTTCTACTCTGAATTGTTATCGATTTATGTGACGTGAAACGCGAGGAACTTACTTGAAAGCTCAACAATCTTTTTCCCAAAATTATACATTAGATCATTTTAGTAAAAAATTTGGCTTATTAAACAGCAGATCAATTTCAATTTTGTGTACGGATTAGGCCAGTACTGCTCTTGGATTTTCTGAAACCCATTATTCACTTTATAGATCCGGATGGTGAACTTGTTAGTATAACAAATTCAAGTAGACGTTTGAAGTAAAAACATAAGAAGAAGATTTTTACGGAAAATAATGTCGTGATGGAATCTCAAATGTATATTGTCATGATAGAAGAAAAAGTAATGATTGAGCTTTGGGTTGTGCGAAAGAATTGACCACAATAATTCATTCATCCTGAGCTGCATGAAATCTTCACAAAGACATTCGAACCTTTCATTAAGTTCAACATTAACTTCATCAAATAATTTTGTTGAGCTACTGTAGTCGGCTTCTTTGAACGACTTTGACACCATGACCACAATTGCAACAGGACAACAAACTTATCTTTACAAGTTATAATAAGGATAAACATGTCATCTAGTATCTCAATGCAGTTTTTTGTAATTTGGAAACAGTATTTGTTCCGTCTTGCAGATTTAAAGTTTTAAATTTTGTGCTCTCCTCGTATTTTTCTAGTTGACTAACTATGCTGATTCCCTGAACCAAATTTAATTGCTCTTGTTTGAGAAGGATTGAATCTTAATCTCTGGCCTTCTAAGAAATAACCTCCCTAAGAAAAAAAAGGAAGCAGGATCAACTGTACTGTCTGAACGTTTATTCGCTTTCTGCTTGCTACAAAAAGTAGAGCTGGCGGAACTGTTGTTCTAGGCCGAACTCAAGTATGTTCAAACCAAACCCTTTCAGGTGGATGGTCTCATGACTGGACAGCCAGAATGCGTAGTTTTTATGTCTAGAACAGCGCGTGTTCACCAAATGTTTGTGCTTTTTGCCTTGTTATTGACGATGTAAATTTGAACTCACGACACACCCCTTGTGCGGTTCATCTACTGTCTGTGCATACTTGATTTCGCTCCGGGTCCTCAACCTGGCAGGTCAGGTCACTGCGTATTTCAAAGCTTCTTTAAACATGCAGGGATCTAGAAATAAACTTGTTCCAACTTACGAATGTCGCTGCATGTGTATCTCTCGCCCCTCACTTCCCTCTCAGAACTGAATGCCTCATAAGCCCCTTTGAACATGTGCTCGAAATTGGCTATGTTTCGAGTGTCGAAAGGAATCCAGACTAATTCTTTGAGCTGTTCCTGATTCCGAGGGGTTGCCTGGATGAACTTGATTTTACCCTCTTTCGTCCATGATGCGCCCTGGGTCACGTGTGTCACTTGATCCCCTATTATGTAATCACATTAAACATGAACTAAAACATGTCTGTTGAAGAAACGACAATGATGAATAATGCATCTTGTCAACTCTGCTATGAGAACTAGAATTTGGGACAGCATTACCGGTCAAACCTCTGATAGGTTCATCACTCGTTTTTTGGCAATTTTTACCCATACCCTCAAGTCAAAATGATTCGTTACTAATCCATATTATACAATGGATTGTAGTTTGAATGATTCAGTTTAATACAGCCACCTGTTCATGCTAATTGCCTTTTACCTTTTGGTCAACCGCCAGAGCTTGCAGTAACTTAAATCAAGTCACGGGATGGCCTCCCATTGAATTCCATCGATGGATCATGGTAGTTTTATAGAAACACTCCAACCCCATCGATGGATCGTTGATAGTTTATTGGCACTTTTTCGCTGATCATATAAAATCTATCGGTGGGATATCTCTGGTGTTTACTGGATCATAGAGAATCCTTGAAAGTTAAATAAATAGAAACTTTTTGTTGTTTCTATGTAACACTGGTGTGCTTGTTTGAATTTAGGTTGAGACCTTTTAAACACCCACACTCACCCGGTAGGTAACCATCAGTTGTTGTTGTTACGTCATCGCGTGTGACGTCATTAGGGGACTGTGTGTTTGTATTGTCGTAATCTGAATCTTCATTGCACACAACCAGTGGGTGGATTTGGTCATTGAAAAAGACAATGCTCACGAAGTCCTTGTCGTTCAATGTATCTAAAATTGAAACATTAGTCATGTGAACCATCTTAGATCTCAAAATATTAGGCAATTTTGTTTATGATAAAATTTAGAAAATTTATCCAGTCTTGGCCCAGATCAAAAAAGTATAACCCAGTGAAACTACTTCAAGATAGAAAGAATAGTTTTGAGAATTGATCTCTCTTGGTATGTTCATCGTCCCTCTTTCTTGCAAAATTTCTACTGTATAACGCTTACCCAAAAAAACAGAACTTGTTAAATATAGATCCTGCAAAGATCTTGACATGTTAAATTCCTTACCTTTATAACAAGCAATTTTTTTCAACTAATTAATTAAATTATAAATCTAATTCTTATAACTGGGCTTGTTATTTGCACTTAAATCGGCTTTGAAAAAAAGATTTTCTGCTGTTGTATGATTTTGTCTGGGTAGTTAGCTTCCAAACTAATCATGTATGGCTATTACTAAAATCAGTTTTTAAATAAAATTTGCTTATAATGTTGAATCTTAGTTTTTGTCAAATTCCTCTCAACCCTAGAAAAATATTTTACGGAGGAGATATCAGCTGTCGACAATTCAAATGATTGAAATTTTAAAAAAGCAAATGACAATCTTAAATTTTTGCAAAAAGAAAACATGAAACTTTTAGCTTTTACTTTTTGCTCAGTCTGATTCATATTTGAGGTTTGAATTTACGCTTATTGACTTTTTCAATTTTTTAAATAAACTCCTTGCAGATAATCTGACCGGAGGCGATGATGCAATTGTTGTCTCTCCGGCTCCGGCCTTTTTACAGAAAAATTTTATAAATAAAAAGATGCTTGAGTAAACGCTGCTGTGTTATCATCGACAGGGAAAGCTTTACATCGCCCAGTTTCATCAGCGGTTACGAACCTGTCCAGACAAATTTTCTGCAATGAAGCTTTGTGAAATGTATTGTCTGCTGTTGTGTAGTTTACCGTTTTACTAATCGATACTCAATTATTCGCCATAACGAATAGTTCAGCTTTGCTGCTCAACAATCTGTTGCACAGAAAAATTCAAATTCAAACAACCAAATTTGTGTGTTTTGTTACTCTAGTTGAAAATGGAAATTAAAAAATTGGCTCCAATCAAGTCACAACTGTTTGATTAACCAACCAAGTGTTTGATTTATCAAAAGCAAAATTCCAAAATGCTAGCAAGACTCTATCCTAGAGGTGAGCTCAGACTAAAAGTCAATTTTGTACAAATTGGTATAGTTTCATAAACCAATATTTGATTCTCAATTGGCTGCAATAAAGCTGACGTTTAAACAAGGCTAGGCTACCTTGTAGGCAGTAAAAGAACCAAGCTCTTCAATTTGTACAATTTTTCTGAATTAGGAACTTTGTTAATCATAAGTCAGGCCAGCATATCAAGACATTCTTTTTTCAAAGGGTCAAAGTTAGTTAAACTCTACAATCACTAAGATGATTAAAAAAAACACAACATGGTAAAAACGATTTTACCGCTGTAAAATTTCTCTTCAATACTGACTGTTTGTCATTTTAATCAGACAAAATTATCGAGTTTCAGCTGAATTCTGGTAGTTTTTCAAATTCATTTTATGATGTTAGTTACATGATTTTACATTTCAAATTTGCATCTTCGATTGCTTGTAGATAAGGATGTCTACAGATTACTATCAGCTCATACTATTTCACTCTTTCATTGCAAACCGGATGTCATGGGAAGTTTGTTAATTAAATAGAAGTTTTGCCTAATATTCTGTATCAGAAATGAAATCGTAACGAATCAATCGTAAAGATTCTTAATCAAACAGCTTTTGAATTTCACCAGTCGTTTATACGTCGCAATAGTGATTTGGGAATCGTGTTGGTTCTTCGAGTTTGGGTTTTAGTTTCCTTCCTTTCATGTATGATAATCGCGTTTTGATGATAGTTACTAAGTATAATTGTTCCTGAAAGTTTACAAATCAGTTTTGCTTCGATAGAAAATAGCATTAAATTTTGCTTGTCATGCTATTCTAAATACTGTTTAATTTTGCGTTGAAATGGTTATTTAGTTGGTAAGCTCAGCCCCAACACCATATTTTATAAATTGATTTTCATAGGAGATCAGCTCGAAAAACTGTTTTGCCGATTCTTCTGATCGCGCGGAGAAATCTTCGATGTCATTACAAAATTATTGCTGCAGCAAAAATTACCTCATAGAACTGATAGCTATTCAATCTTCGAAAACTTGCAAACAAAAAAATGTTTAAGTTTAGTCATTAAAAACTCATTAAGTTTAGTCAATAAATTTTGGCGTTTTTGATAATAGTTCCTCCACAGACTTTGAATAATGTAGGATCTAAAATTTCAGGAATAAAAACATTTTTTGGCCAACTTTTTCTGAGAAAATGAAACAAAAATATTTCAACGTAGCCTGGTCACATTCGAAAGTACGGATCTGACGAAACTGAGGTTCAGGAACTGTGAGAAAACTTATGCTGTTGGAAACGAATCTAACAAGAGACCGGCTTTTCTAATGACACCTGTCTGTCAAATTAATTTCCAATCTTTTTTCTGAGATAAGTAGTGATTAGTGTAATCAGCTTGAACTTTCAGATTTTTAAATCTAGCTCTATAATTTTTTAAAAACGCAAAATTTTGCAAAAAAAATCTGCATAAAGGTTCTTAGTCATATTCTTTTGAAAATCAAAACCAAAAAGACCTTTTCTTATGAATAACTTGTCTTATCTCTACCTAGTAGTACGATGGCTGTTTGGCGGATGAGTTTGTAGACTGATCCAGTGACACTCCCACTTGAGTCCAGTGCAATAATGACTGTCTTGGAGGTGGTGGCTGTGTTGATGTACCAGTCTTGCAGTCGCGAGTCATACACCTACAACCACCATATATATATATATATATATATATATATATATATATATATATATATGTGTGTGTGTGTGTGTGTATATATATATACACCACATGTACTGTCGCCCAGTGAAAATACCTCAAGTGACTGCGCCCAAAACTGGTATACAAATTATATTACAAATTATATTATTTGATTACGAATGATAAAAATAACATTTTAACTTATAACCCACAGAAGTTTATTGAAACCAAGCTCCCCGGGCCGATGCGTCCACCCGTATTCCACCGTTTACACTCTTAAATAGCGGTGAAAAGAGTGTAAGAGTGTAATTTTGAGGACATTACACTTTTTTACACTCTTTACTCCACTCTTTTTAAGGGGGCACTAAAGGGCGTAAAAATATTATTTTTACACTCTTTAACTCTTTTCCCCGTTATTTTTGAGCAAAATTCCCCGTTATTTTTGAGCAAAACACCGGCCCGGGTCGCTGGAAATCGAACACTATTATTGTCGTTATATAAACAACCTGTGTTTCAGTTTTCTTAAAATCATCGGATCTTTTCCGTTTGCGCCCCCCCCCAGCCTAGTGGGTGCATATTATTTGCACCCCCCCAGATGCACGTGTCATATTTTTACATAATAATTTACTATGTAGTGGCACGTGCTCTATAATAGGGGGGAGCAGAACGTACTGGGGGTGGGGGGGGGGGGGGGGGCACAAACAGAAAAGATCCAAATCATCTAGTGAAAATTAAATATTAATCATCCTTCTTCACCCTCGGTTGGAGCTCTTCTGTGTCGTTTAAGAATTCCTCGATTTATTTGTTGTTTCAATTTGTTCTCCGAGTTTTTGTTCCGATCCCTCTTGAGGGGGAAGGAACTATATACTCAAACGGGTTTTTTTTGTTCGGTCAATTTTGGCCGACCGATGTATTCATCGTAGAGAGTTGAGACTGGTATCATTAGAAAGCTTGACCAGCGTAGAATATGGAATTGAAAAGATTTTTTCAATTTTGGTTTGATTACAGGGAGTTATCGAGGTTTAAATTTTGAGAAAATAGTGTGAATTCTGGCGAGATTTTATTCACTTTTTCCGGAATTTTTGAATAAAACTTTGCCAATTTTGCTGAAATCTGTTAATTTTTTTGAAAGTATTGTTGATTTTTATTTGTAAAAACAACAAAAACACAAGAATATTGTAGGCTATTTTAATTTTTTTCTTTGTCAAAAATTCTGGCTAAATATTTCGAAATAAAGATTTTTTCTTAGAAAACAGCACGAAATAAGTTTCTTTAGTCCATTTTGATTAAATTTAAAGGAAGTACAGACCCAAACAGCACTAACAAAATTTTTTTTGTGTTTGACTCAAAATGGGGCTTTTTTTACATCAAATTCCGATGAGAGTGCTCTGTAATTAGAACTTCGCCAATTTTTGCTAAATTTATTCGTTGATTATCAAACACGCAGCATCTATTTTTGATTCTAAGTGTTCTGAAAGAACAAACAGCATGGCTAGTTTTGGACCAATCATGGACTGGTATAGTCCAAAAATAATCAGGATTGTAAACAGTCGGTCTTTTTTATAAAAAAAAATCGATCTCTTCTACAATAATTACAAAACAAAACATTTCAAAAAAAGCGCACTAATGATAGTTCCAATTGGGTTCCTAATAAGCTCCACATTATTGTATTTAGTTGATTACTTGAATGATTATGGTCCTTTTGACTTTTAAAAATATTTGTTTTTCAAATAAATAATGACTTATTGAACTTTTGCCTCTATTTCTCTCTTTCTTTGGTCAACTTGTAGCTTATTGTCAGCAATGAAAGAATGCTTTTTCTTTCTATTGAAATCAAATTCAATCTTCATTGCGGTTTTACGCCTTAAGTTAAGGCTACTGGCTTTGATAAAACTAGATTTCAAATTTTCTTAATTTTTAGGTATTTGCACATTTTTCACGTTTTCTAGTTTTGTCACATTATCACGTTATTGACAGATCATATATCACATTATTGGCTTTTAAAACAAAGCAACATTGATATTATTAAAACGCTTGAAGATATAGATTATGGTTTTAACGGCTTCGACACTACTTTCTCGAAAAATTTAATTGATTTTTTCAAAATGTCTTTCACTGCCGTTTTTATTTTGTCTTTTTATTCGTATTAAATTTTACTGTTCAATGACCCGGTTCCATTGAATTTTCATGGAGGAATAGATGAGAGGATATTCTGATTTTAGTAGATAGCCGATAGCTTTCATGACACTGAAAACAATTGTTTTCCAAATTAAAAAAAAAAACACTTTTTAACTTCTCAATTTTGTTCCTTTTTTTGCCCGGTTGTTATCTAGTCTCGTTAATTACAGGCCAATAATAACATTATTGTTGTCAAAGGAAGGTTTCAAATGGGTGTTAATTTCACACAGTCTAATGTTTTCAAAGATTTCGTTTACTGGCTTTATTGGCTTCAACACGAAAAAAAAGTAAATTAATTTTTGATTTTTGTCATGTCTGACGTTCTTTTTGTAGACATAAGACATATTCTTGATAATTGCAATGCTCATTGGCTTCTTGATTTAATTTTTCTATTCATTAATTTTTTTATTCTGTAAATAATGGCGTTCATGTCTTTGGAAATATTCTTTTTCGAAAAAAAATTTAAGTGTTACTTATTTGTGCACTTTGTTTTCCATTTTTGTCTACTTGTTACCTGGCTTCATTGATGAGAGGCCACGTAATACATTATCATTATTTGCAGAAGTTGCAATTGAACACATTTTTATGGCCATAGTATGGCTTTACGGTTTCGAAAGCATTTTCTGCCAAGTTTTATTTGATTTTTTGTTTGTTGTCGATATGTTCTTTTTGTAACCGCGTTAAAAATTGAATACCGGCAGCTCTTAATTCCTTCTATGGAAGCATTGGTAATCGTACACCTATGGGATTCTTTATTTGATTTCTAATGGTTTCCATTATTTCGAATTTATTTGTTTTAAAAAAAATAAGCGAAATTTTCAACTTTACTGTTTTTTATTGACTACTCCCTTACCTTTTTGGTGAATTACAAGTTTTTTTTAATATCAATTTTATCTGACGGTATTTTGTCTTTGTTATTAAGTTTTGTTATTTAAAACGGACATGAAGTTTTTGATGTAATTAATTTTTGTTGTTGCTGTTGTTTGTTTTTACTCCATTTTTGTTGTTGCTGTTGTTTGTTTTTATGCGCCATTTTTACTCCACCACAGTTATTTGCCTTGGAGACTTTCTTTTCGTTCATACACTAATTTTTTAAAAAAATAATTGAATTTTTGGGTTTTTCTATGTTCCTCATTTGGTACACAATCAAGCCAAAATTGTGGATGAGCGGGGTCGGAACCTTATGTGCGATCGCACATTACCGAGTCTTTTTTAAATGCTATCGACAGTTTATTCTACTTCTTCGAACTAAGTTTTTTTAATAATGAACCGTTACTCCATCCTGTCCATCCATAGTTAACTTCCTTCAGTTGACTTTGGTATGTTAATTCTGGATCTATAAACACCTCGTAATGTCTGCTCTTATCAGTTGGTTTCCCACAGTGACTATTGACTTCGGACTATTGCTAATTTTTTATTTGTGAAAACCAACTCTGTCTTTTCCTCGCTTAAACTGTTACTCAAAGAATGACGTCACAACCTTGCTCATTCCGAATGGACTCATCGGATACAGTCTGAAGACCCCGCTGGCCATGGCGAAGTACTGCCACGTGGGTCTGAATCCATCATTCGGGTCGTCATCACCCAACGCCGCATCGAAGATGTAGTCCAACTGAAAACAGCATTCCCCTTTTTTTCAGGACAATAAGTCAGAAAAATCCGGAAATTGCAGATTTAGGTCTCGCCTACATTGGGCGAATGTATCTTGTTCTTGTAGTAGATACAGCAGCTCAATTAACAACCAATAGACTCTAACAGTTTTTCCCACAACTGCGTTACAAACCGCTGCCATCTACGAATTGGAAAAATAGGAGGCATACTCTTAAATACACTCCAATTATCAAACATAATCTGTTTTGTAAACGGCAATCTATGTTGCAACGGCAATTAGGAAGTAATTAAAAGATATTTTGGTAAGTTAAATCCGATATTCCTAAATGTGTCTTTTTGTACATACCAACGGTGAATAATGTGAAACTAATCGCGCAGACTACAAAAATTCTCGAATCAGAAGTTTCGATAAAAGTCACTTATGCAATTTTTTCCTTCAACGTCCTTTATAATATTCAACTAAGTTCCAAGATTCCGTAAGCCATTATTGAACGCAGCAAATGAACATTGGGGAACATCTGATATGTGGGGAATAATAGAAAAAGGACAGCTGAGATCAGGCTACTGTTAATGCACTGCAGACTAAAAAGCCTAATGCTGCTCCGCTGCGATTACGCAGAAACAAAATTATTTAATTGAAAGGCTTCTGAAGTTAGTATTTTCCTGTCGAGTAATCTCTATCGGCAAACAAGAAACCGTTTTCTTGTTAGATCAAAAGACAATATAAAAACAGAAGAGATTTACGGCATTGGTCCAGTGCAGGTCCTTTTTGATGTGGAGAGATCCATGGTAGATGTCAGTGGGGATGTGAACAGAAGTGCCCCGGAAGTTGATGAAGTTCTCGTGTCTAATACAAAAACAATTAATTGTTGTTTATGTTAGAATATCGATCAAACTATAGTCCTAAACCTAGTGAGAATTAGAAAGAAAGTTTTGACTTACCAGATTAGAAAGACAAGCAATATGACTTTGATCAAAGAAATTATATAAATGAATCGTCAAGAAATGGTGCTGAGAATCAATATTCGGTTCAAATTGGTGAATCTAGACAACTATTATTAGAGTTAGATTAATTGATGTAAAATCTTCCCAGCATGTATTAAATGATGATGATATCTCCGGAAGTGTGAATGAATTCTTAGAAAAGTGCAAATGCATTCCATTTATGGTTCCCTTTGCGACTGATTTGCAGAAGCAAACCATATTGGGTAACCCTTGCGACCCCCACTATAAATCACGGTGCTAAGATTAGTTTTGTATCTTGACTTTTTCACACTGATAATGGGTATATATACAGCTGATTTTTGAGTCTTTTTCCATCCCCAAATTCAAATCACCATCTTGATCTAATAATCAGATCTCTCCTGTAAATCTCTAAATTCTACTGTAAAGTATCATTTTGTCATTCTCTCATTTTTTGAGAAATTAATTCTTTTACTTAGTTAAAAACGCTTTTTATTCCGCTTGCGAAAGTCCATAACCCAACAGTTTACAAAAACTACACGAAAAAAACTGTTGGCAAGTAAGTTCTGGCTAAAACTCTAAACTCCAATATATTATGAAAACATTGGCTTAAATCTGCCCTCAACAAATTTTGCATTGATCCATGCCTATGTGAGTGTGGTACCGCTAGTTTTATTAGCGGTACCTTACCTTAGTTTACCTGTTCACCTGTTCACGCAAGTTTATTTGTTCGCGCTTTACCTGTTCACGCAAGTTTCTCGCACGAACTGAACTCAGTCGTAATCAGCGCTGATTCAGAAAAAAATGCAAGTCTCGAAGAGTCTTGAGTCAACATTAACCCGATAATTGACAAGTCTCTGTCAAAGCTGTCAGTTATTTTTTTCGTCTTAAGAATGAACTAAACAGGTCACCAATTACATTGCTTTGCTTTCAGATATTTCGAAAGTGAACAAAGACGCACAGGCAAATCCGAACTCCTTGGTAATTTCTATTTCTCGAGAACAATAATCTTTTGCAAAATTTCATTGATCGCGCCGAGACTCCTTGCGCGTGAACAACCATCTTCTAAGTAAGAAAAATGTTCTTCCTGTTAGTGTGAGGTAATACCCACACGTTTTGCTGAACTTTCCAAAACGCATGACAACGCATGAAAATAATAACAAGCCGGGCCGAGATGTCCACCCGTATTCCACCATTATTGATTGATAATAGGGATGTAAGGCAAATTCTACTCTTAATTAGCAGGGGAATGACAATTTTTTACACTCATGACACTTTTTAGACGGTCTTATTTCACTCTAACAAAAACACTTTCGTACACTCTTTATTCTGTATTGTGAATTGCGATAATGTAGAATTTGGTTGCCAAATTCTAGAATTGTGTAACCCGATTTGGCAACTAAATTCCGCTTTGAACGCAATTCCACAAAATTAGGAAAATCTATTTTGCAGAATTTAGGCTACAAAGGATGGGTAGCTCTTACCCAGTGAAAGACAGCACGCATGCTAGTGAACAGTGGTTGTACAGATCACATAGTGACGAACATCGATGCGTTCTTAGACTTTGTGCCCATTCAATCAGTGGTCAGAAATCCCAACGGAGAGGCTTCCAGAGTGGTGGGCAGAGGCTGTGTGAGGATCAGCATACCCTCAAACAAAGGGGAATTCCAATGCGAACTCAAAATGTTCTGTGTGTGCCGGACTATTCTTCAAACCTCCTATCAGTCTCAAGATGCACGGAGTGGGGACATAGCTTTACTTTCGAGAGAGGAAACAGCTGCATGAAACTCCAGAAGGGAACTCGGGTAAAACTAACACAAGAAAATAATTTGTTTTACTTACCCTGCAGCATTCTAGAATTAAAGATGAGTTCCAACAGCGTGAAACTTGACAGTGCAAGGAAGTGGCACAGACGATTGGGTCATTTGAATCAAGCGGATGTGGTCAGGAATGCACCAGAGACAGTGGGCGAACTCGATGATGTATGCAATGTGTGTGCATTGGCCAAGATCACAAAGACTCCAGTACCAAGAGTGGCAGAGACCCAAGTAGAAGAGAAGCTGGAGAGGGTGTTCACAGACGTGATGGGACCTTTCAGAGTAGAGTCACTGTCAGGGTTCAGGTTCTGCATAGTGTTTGCAGACCAGTACACGAAGTTTGTGTTTGTGGACTTGCTTAAGGCAAAGAGTGAAGCACTGGCCAGCCTGAAGAAAATTGTTCTCAGTGTGGGGACGCCCAAGAAGCTGAGGCAAGACAGTGCGAAGGAGTTTCTCTCAGAGCAGTTCAAGACGTACTTCTTAGGTGCAGGCATTCTACAGGAAAAGACCAAACCAGAGACGCCACAACAGAATGGGTTAACTAAGAGGTGCGACAGGACGCTGCTGGAGATGGCAAGATGTTTGCTCATTGACTCAGGACTTCCCAAGATGATGTGGGGAGCAGCAATTCTTCACGCAGCAAGGATCAGAAATTTGGTTGTGAGACAAGGAGAAGAAAAATGCCCAGCAGATGTGATGAGAGGTATAAAACCTAAGCTTCCAATTAGTAAATTACCTATTTTTGGTTGCACAGTCTTCATGAGGAAGAGGGACAGAGACGTCAGCAAACTTGAACCCAAGGCACTGGAAGGAAAGTTTGTGGGTTACACTGAAGGAGAAAACGGATACCTGGTGTACATACCCAACACACACAAGGTGATGGCAGTTCGAGATGTGATCATCAAGGAGTCTGAAGTGGGCTCAATCCCTGACAACAAATAAACGGCTGACCTACTAAATGATGGGTCGGAACTGGGAATCTGGCACCCAGATGATGGTCATCAAGATGATGACAACAGAGAACGAAAGGACACATCTACTGCAATAAAGGAGGAGTGGCTTGACGCAGGGAGCGTGAAAACTCAAGAAACAACACTGAGACAAGAGGCCTCGGATGTTGGAGAAATAGCACTAGATGAAGGATCTACTGCAACAAGAGGGAGTTACAGAGACTCAGAGTCACTGGAAGACAGTGACACAGAAGACTTCTCACAGCTAGAGACAGTTGGCTTCAATGAAGATGCACTGGAACACGCGGACAGAGCAGAGCCCAGACGAGGGACACGAGCAAGGAATGTTCCGCAATTTTTGGAGAAGTCAGGACCCATCTTGCTGTGACTGAGGGCGACTATGTGGAACCCAAAACAGTCTCCGAAGCCAAGCAAGGTGACGATTGGGACCAGTGGCACCGGGCAATGAAGGACGAGGTCAAGGCACTCCAAGACAACGAGACTTGGAACCTAGTGAGACCACCCACAGACAGGGACGTCATACCGGGCAAATGGGTCTACAAAGTGAAATTGGGACCCAGTGGTCAAGCGGACAAATACAAAGCGCGCTATGTGGCGAAAGGCTTCAAACAAGTGGAAGGACTGGACTACTTTCAGACTTTTTCACCTACCTGTAAGCCAGAGACATTCAGGATTCTACTTCAGCTATCAGCGAAGCAGGGCCATGTGATGCACCAATTTGATGTCAAGACTGCTTTCCTGCACTCACCAATCGAGGAAGAAGTGTATCTGGAACAGCCACAGGAGTTTGTAAAACGCGGATCAGATGGGGGAGAAGTTAGTATGTCGACTAAATAAATCAATTTATGGTTTGAAACAGGCTGCTAACAACTGGTACAAAGAGCTGGCAAACTTCCTACTGAGACAGGGGTTCACCAGAAGCAGGAACGATCACTGCTTGTTAGCAAGATCAGAGGCAGAGGATCACACCTTCATCTTGGTCTGGGTTGACGACATCATAGTAGCATCAAGAAGTATGACAGTGGTCTCTGATGTCAAGAAGGCACTAGAAGCAACCTTTCACATGGAAGACAGAGGGAGACTACACTGGTTTCTGGGTCTAAGAATCAGACGAGAAGAGGGCAAAGTCACAGTCGACCAAGAACGCTACATAGAAACAATGCTTGAGCGGTTTCAAATGGAACAATGCAAACCCTCAAAAACTCCAGCTGATTTGAATTTTAAATTTCAGACAGCTCAGAACGGAGACGAAGAAGTGGACCAGAGGATCTACAGAAGCTTGGTTGGATCACTTCTGTATCTGGCCAAACAGACGAGGCCAGACATCATGTTCACAGTCAACATTCTGTCCAGACACATGAATGCACCTACCAATCAACACTGGATGTGCGGAAAACGACTTCTGCGATATCTTCAAGGTTCAAAAGGTTTAAAAATTAGTTACACAAAAGAGGCTAGTAATGATTTAGTGGGGGAAAGTGATGCAGACTGGTCTGGAGACGTGAACGACAGAAAATCAACAACGGGCTATTACTTCAAGCTCAACGGACGTGGCGCAGCACTCAGCTGGGGTGTCAAGAAGCAGGCCACAGTTGCTCTCTCTTCATCAGAAGCAGAATAACAGGGCATGGCAGCAGCAGTTCAGGAAGCACTCTACCTGAAACAACTTCCAGAGGATTCTGGCATCCAACAGAAACGTCCAATAGCAATTGATTGGAGAGGACAACCAAAGTTGTATCAGAGTTTGCCAAAACCCAGTCATGCACAAAAGGAGCAAGCACATCGAAACAAAGTTTCACTTCATTCGTGACAAGACTGAGGATGGGACTATTTCAATTCATTACGTTCCTACAGACAAAATGGCAGCGGATATCTTCACAAAGTCCTTACCCGTTTCGAAAGTGGAAACATTCAGAGCAGTTTTGATGGGAGCAGACTCTAGGCAATCAGCTCAAGTCTGAGTGGGGGTGTTAGAATATCGATCAAACTATAGTCTTAAACTTAGTGAGAATTAGAAAGAAAGTTTTGACTTACCAGATTAGAAAGACAAGCAATATGACTTTGATCAAAGAAATTATATAAATGAATCGTCAAGAAATGGTGCTGAGAATCAATATTCGGTTCAAATTGGTGAATCTAGATAACTATTATTATAGTTAGATTAATTGATGTAAAATCTTCCCAGCATGTATTAAATGATGATGATATCTCCGGAAGTGTGAATGAATTCTTAGAAAAGTGCAAATGCATTCCATTTATGGTTCCCTTTGCGACTGATTTGCAGAAGCAAACCATATTGGGTAACCCTTGCGACCCCCACTATAAATCACGGTGCTAAGATTAGTTTTGTATCTTGACTTTTTCACACTGATAATGGGTATATATACAGCTGATTTTTGAGTCTTTTTCCATCCCCAAATTCAAATCACCATCTTGATCTAATAATCAGATCTCTCCTGTAAATCTCTAAATTCTACTGTAAAGTATCATTTTGTTATTCTCTCATTTTTTGAGAAATTAATTCTTTTACTTAGTTAAAAACGCTTTTTATTCCGCTTGCGAAAGTCCATAACCCAACAGTTTACAAAAACTACACGAAAAAAACTGTTGGCAAGTAAGTTCTGGCTAAAACTTTAAACTCCAATATATTATGAAAACATTGGCTTAAATCTGCCCTCAACAAATTTTGCATTGATCCATGCCTATGTGAGTGTGGTACCGCTAGTTTTATTAGCGGTACCTTACCTTAGTTTACCTGTTCACCTGTTCACGCAAGTTTATTTGTTCGCGCTTTACCTGTTCACGCAAGTTTCTCGCACGAACTGAACTCAGTCGTAATCAGCGCTGATTCAGAAAAAAATGCAAGTCTCGAAGAGTCTTGAGTCAACATTAACCCGATAATTGACAAGTCTCTGTCAAAGCTGTCAGTTATTTTTTTCGTCTTAAGAATGAACTAAACAGGTCACCAATTACATTGCTTTGCTTTCAGATATTTCGAAAGTGAACAAAGACGCACAGGCAAATCCGAACTCCTTGGTAATTTCTATTTCTCGAGAACAATAATCTTTTGCAAAATTTCATTGATCGCGCCGAGACTCCTTGCGCGTGAACAACCATCTTCTAAGTAAGAAAAATGTTCTTCCTGTTAGTGTGAGGTAATACCCACACGTTTTGCTGAACTTTCCAAAACGCATGACAACGCATGAAAATAATAACAAGCCGGGCCGAGATGTCCACCCGTATTCCACCATTATTGATTGATAATAGGGATGTAAGGCAAATTCTACTCTTAATTAGCAGGGGAATGACAATTTTTTACACTCATGACACTTTTTAGACGGTCTTATTTCACTCTAACAAAAACACTTTCGTACACTCTTTATTCTGTATTGTGAATTGCGATAATGTAGAATTTGGTTGCCAAATTCTAGAATTGTGTAACCCGATTTGGCAACTAAATTCCGCTTTGAACGCAATTCCACAAAATTAGGAAAATCTATTTTGCAGAACTTAGGCTACAAAGGATGTAGCCTGAATTCCTCAATTTATCGTAACCGAATTCCACGAGGGCAAAATTAGCCAAATGTAAATCAGGTGTGCTTTTGCAGTGTATATCTGAGTTTTCAAAAAAACTAATTTCAAATTATCCTAAAATTGCCTTGAAAATCTCAATCCTTCTAATGTTGCAACAGATTTAGCAATTCTCCGTACAATAGTGTCGAGAAAAGTAGTATTCTGGTGGGGGGGGGGGGGGGGTTGGTTTAAACTTATTTTTATTTCATTTATAATATATGCAACTGTTGGTATCGCTGTGAAAGTTGATTAATGAATATCACCACACACACACACACACACACACACATGTTTTTGTCATTAGGAACTAATGGCAAAAACCATTTAACTCCGAGATAAAGCGGAGCTGCTGAATAACATTTAGAGGGCAACAAACACCGCGTGGTAGTGTTTTTAATCAACTCTCGTTGAGGTTACAACAATTGCATAGCTTATGTCACCTTGTAGCAGTTTTTCTTGTCACAATTCATATAGTGACAGTGTCCACCAAAGATTGCAGGAATAACTAATCCAATTTTGAGGCAGAGGAGTTTTTATTAAGTTGTCGGTATCTTCTTTTCATAGAAATATCAAATTTTGTTAATAGATTTGTTAGAAATATGTTTTAATCATAATGTCGATATAGACCACCAAATAAACTATCAAAATTTTTATCAAAACAAGGAGGCTCGTTAATGTGCGTTCGCACATCATGTTCCGACCCGCGCTCATCTACATTTTTAACTTAATTGTCAAACAAATGAAGGGATAATCAAAAATATGTTTGAGTTAAAAAAAATCTTTACACACCCAAACTACTAATTGAAAAACATAATGCTATGCCTCGTTAAATTTCTCACGAGATCTGCCATTAAAAAGACTACGAGAAAAAAAAACAAACAACAAAATCAGCACAAATAAAATATTAAACGGCAAAAACTCAATATCTAAATTTAAAAGCACCTTATAACAGCGTCAAAATGCAATCACATAAAACCTTCGCTATACACATTAACGACACAGCAGATGGGATTTTTCCTTAATGGGACTAGGTTACAAGTCGATAAAAAGAAATAATGAGGCAAAATTCAAAATTCAATCAGCATTTTTAAAAACGTCCCATAACTTCATACGTCCCAAAAACCCTTAGCCTTTAACGAATTATTTCATGACAAACCTACAAAAAAGTCAATACAAAATCAAATAGAACTTGTATTTGTTTAGACCAAGCTATAGAAGCGAACTAAAGTTGTAGAGAAACTAAAAAAAAACAAATTGCGAAAACACAAACTATTGAAGCCATTGTTGTTTCTCTTATTTCAATTTTTATCTATACTAATTCAGCTTTAATTATACTGAACAATTAAATGAGTTCACTCGGACCTTATTTGAAAATCACTGGGATCTGTTATTACCCGAATATGCTAAAAAACATCATTCTAGAAAAGAGAAAAAAACTAAAAAATTTAAAAACATTTTGAACACGAATAATATCGTAAACTTTAAGGCTTTTCACTATAATCCGACTGCATTGAGTGAAATCAGTTGTTCAATGCTCAATTAGAAGATTATGAGACCTCTCAGCGTTTTACGACTAAAAAAAATTAAAAAAAAAAACAGTCAAAAACAGCAAAGTAAAAAGGAGAGAGAAATGTGTCGAAGCCTTTACAAAATGAAACTTTCGGTAGAAGCTTTCTATCTTCAAATATTTTTTGACAGCAATGAGTTGCTTCTTCGTTCAAAAATAAGACTTCATCAAAATCAACAAATTTGAAAAAGTATATCAAAACCATGAAATTTTTACGAAAAACACGTAATATCAACGCCATTAAATTCAATAGCGTTCAAGGGAAATCAATAAAAACGCTAAATTGTGCCTCGATGGGAACACTATGATGTTTTTCATTCATAATTCATCAATGTGACCTCACAATAAGTCCTATTGTTATGAAAACAACAACAAATACAGGCAAAATCCAAAAAGTCAATTGCAAAGTGCGAGAAGAAATTGTCTGAGCTATTTAAAACATAAGCTTTTCTCTGAAAACCTTATCTATGATCCATTGAACGTTTTTTATAAGCAAATGAGAACAATCAGCGTTATGATAATGTTATAAGATTTCAAAAGGAACCAAAATAATGAGAAAAAAATATCCAAAAATACAAAAAAATATGAAATTCGTGCCATCGAAGTCATAAAACCAATAGTTACAAGTCAAAATCGCTTTCCAGATTAAATTTGGTTGCAGTAAAAAAAGATTTCCTGTCATTACTGAAAATAACATGCAGTTCAAAAAGATAGGTTTAAGATGGGTCAATGTTCAAGAGAATTTCGAAAAATTATTTTTAATGTCTTAACAGCCATTAGCTGTCCACTCAAAGCATTAGATAGGTTCACTTAACGCTCTTTAAGGAGTCTATTGTACTTTTATTCAACAAGTTTATGCTATAGATCTGCAAAAATTTAATTAAATCTCAAAAAAATCAAAATTTCATTAAAAATTACGAAAAGTCCAAGTAGAAGCCAAAGAAAACAAGTATGATCCCTCAAAAACTATTTTTTTGTTCATTGGGCTTCATTTGATTGTAAGTGAGGTTCGCCATTGACGTAATCTTGATATGGAAAATGGCTAGTCTATAAATGACGTTAAAAAACAAAAAAATTGATAAGTTTTTCTGAATTAACAGCTCTCAAAGAGAGTTCGAGTTTTTTTTTATAGTAAACTTACCCACGAGACCAAAAATAGCATTTTTGTTGCCGTTCTTCTATTAATAATGAAAAAATGTTTCATTTAGTAGCGTGAAAATATAGTGTTGAATTGATATTTTTATAGAAAAGATCACAATTTGAACGAAAAATAAGCTAAAAGTGAACATAATCATGCCAAATGTCCTGTGTTCACACAAACCTTTAAACCTCGATAACTACTCGGAAAAAACGAAATTCAAA
>NW_027451437.1:0-44058 GCF_964194025.1 Convolutriloba macropyga
GAGAACATGGCCGGAAAACTATACAGAAATATGAAATCAATGATTTGATTGCGATGATTGCAATTTAATAATTTTCTCCAACATTGAGGGACTTGAAAATTCATAGAAG
Organism: Convolutriloba macropyga; assembly: GCF_964194025.1. Classification (NCBI taxonomy): domain Eukaryota; kingdom Metazoa; phylum Xenacoelomorpha; order Acoela; family Convolutidae; genus Convolutriloba; species Convolutriloba macropyga. Next base: position 110 of record NW_027451437.1, read on the forward strand.
GACAAATTTATTAATATAACCTAACTTATATATCTTTAACTCATATATATCTTTCTCGCTCTCTCTCTCTCTCTCTCTCTCTCTCTCTCTCTCTCTATCTCTCTCTCTCTCTCTATGCTGATGCCGCACTCGGCCACTGCATGAACAAAAAGAGAGATGATGCGTCATCATCTCTGATCCTCAATAACAAAAAGCTATAGTGAAAATGTTTATATCATAGAGGACTCAACTTGCAATTTTTAGGAAATCATTGTTAATTGCTCTCAAATGCTATTTGTGGCAAATAAATTATTCTTATTTGTCTCTTTTATGCAATTTATCGCTTGGCCGATTTTTCATCTGACCCATTTGATTTTCGTTTTCAAAAACGGGATAACAAGGTTGCATTAAGTTTTCTTAGAGCCGTTCAGTCCACTAGTCCTCAAATATGCAATGAGCAGACAGTGTTTTGGAGACTTATATATATGGTGTGAAGGGTGGTTCTTATAAATTTATCCCACAGCCCCACACACCCACCGCCCCCACATCAATCCCCCTATCTTTTTGTGCACCACCACTGCGCCCACCTTACGAACCTTCAATTAATCTAAAGCCAGCCTCACTAAACTGCGGCTAGCTGATGACGAAGCCAACCGCTCGCCGTTCGTTTGAGAGCAATTCGCCCGACGTTAATCGGTTATGTTTAATGTTTTGAGATTACGTTTCCGAAAAAAAAAGAAATAAAAAACAAACATCAAAGTTGAGAGGAGAAAAAAGCCAGCATAGAAAATATTCACGGGGTGACAAAGCTTTTAAATTGCAAAGCTTTTTTGTGATAATCACAACCGAAAGAATATAGGAGGTCCATGTCACCCCAAAAGTGAAAATCTGTAACACATTTCCAATAGCGCAAATCAAACGAAACAAAAGTTCAGAACAGAGTAATTAAAAACTGGTGGACACCAGACCTCCTACCATGTTCATAGTCAATGTTTTGAAATGTGGTGTCCATAAAGAAGAAAAAGGGAAAATAAGGAAAAGACAAAAACCGTCAAATTAGAGAAGCGACAAATGACTTCATAGAAAACAGTCACTTTCTGGATGCAAAAACGATCTCTTGTTCCAATGCTTAGCGGATTACCTGATCTAATCCAATGACAGAAAGGTTATGGAAAAAAGAAGAGAAGAAAAACAAAAATTTAATTGGCCTCTTTAACCGATGATGTTAAGTTGTTTTAAGACAGATAATTGCTCGAAGAAGTTTATAGCTTCAAACAACAGAGCGGCGCTCACAAGCAGAGATGTAGTAAAAAAAAAGTTTCTGGGATTCACAATCATTTTTTGGAATCGTCGCGTCCAAAAAAGACAAAGAAAACACAGATTCTTTTGAAGTAGTGAAACTAAAAACGCATGCATAAGAGACATACACCTTTAGAGCAGGAAAAGCTCTTTTTTGGCGCCCAGAAAATTGCAACACGCGCATTGACAACACTTTTTGATAGAAAAAACATCAAAATAAAGATAGAAACAATTTTAACTGTCCATTTCATAGCCAAAGTAAAGTTCTGTCAGAAAGAAATTTGTGGAAAAAAAATTGTTTTCGAAAAAAAACGGTAACAAGAGAGCCAACCACATATGAGTCAAAAATGCAAAAGGCAATAAAACCATCGCGAGATTCATAATCAACTGTTTGAATAGTTTCGTCATTATACGAAAATAGAAAAAATCTATATATATATATATATATATATATATATATATATATATATATATATATATATATATATATATATATAAACATTTGGTTGTTTTTAAGATTAGGTACTTCAGTTTTGTTCAACCATAGAATATTTGGAAAAGTAGGGCTCTTACATTCTATTCGTCAGAAGATTATGTCGGAAATTTGTCCTATCTAACACGATTTAGGCGCAAATCACATGGGCATAGCTGTGTTAACAATTTAAGGTACAGTATCGGAAGAGAATTTAAATTTGTGAGCCCAAAGACAAAGGTTTAAAGTAGGCTTTGTGTACATAAACTCTCAATCAGAAAAATACTATTCATAATGTCAAACTTTAGTTTAGTGCAACTTGGGGATATTTATGGAAAGAAACTTCATCTCAATTAGAATTTTTGTCGAAATAAAGCTGGGCTGATATTTATCAAACTAAAATAATGCAAATAGCTAACTCAATTAATGGCTTAAAAAGAGTTAGGAGCACCCCAGCCAAAAATGCAGATAAAGGGGTGCTACTTTTAATGAAAATTAGCACTCAGCAAGAAATATATCAGAAAAGTATCCAAGTGGCACTACAAAGATACATTATTGAACAAATATATTTCAGTTGCCTTTTGATAATAAAACACTCTCACGTGTGACTGTTTTATCAGCTGCTATGCTTGCCGAAAATCAATAATTATGAAATAGTTTAGTTTTAGGATTTTCATGGAAAATGTTGAAAAAATTTTAACTAAGGCAAATATTTCATTGTGTTTCGATGTTTTGATGTTACCTTGTACCCAAAGAGTTTACTGAAATTATAAATTTGCAAAAATTTTTGACAGCTGATGACTTCAATAAGATTCTCTACTCAATCCAAAGAAAAGCTCTAAAAAAAGTTAAACCATTATACTAAATTGTCCGTGTCATTGACTTAGAAATCAACGTGGGATCAGTCAAACTAATAAATCCAACCGACGAGGAATCAGAGGCCAGCTGGTCAAAACTAGTTGATGACAAGACCGATTTGGGATAAGGATTTCAGTTTCCATATGAAATGAAAGTGGAAACAAATTTTGACAGTTTTGATACTAATTGAGTACCATTTTTCCTATTTAATTGAGACCATACTTTTCCACACATCTTAGAAGTTATTTTTTTGGGAATCGTGGTGATTTTTTCTTGATTAAAAGAATGACAGTTCACCAAAGAGCAATTGAATTAATTATAAGGAATTGATAATCTTCAAAAAGGCAACAAATGATAATTCTGTGAAAGGTTGAAAATTGAGTAGTTTCAGAAAAAAGCTATGAAAAAAATTTATTGTTTCGATGGCGTTTATCAGAAAAATGTAATAATAACGTTGGCTATATGTCGTTATACCTATTGGACAGTATTTGCATGCAATCGAAAATTATTGCAATTTTTCAACAATTGCATTTTTCTGTAACGTCCTTTCGTTATTTTGAAGAAAAACTACTATTAAAAGTTAAATCATTATACAAAATTGTCCACTTCATTGACTAACAGCACAACTCGAGGTCATGCAAAGCATTTAACGAACAGTCACAGAGGCAGGAGCCAGCTGCTCAAAACTATTAAAAAAATAGTGGCTGTCAGGCACGATATGGAATAAGAATTTTAAATTCACATGAGAAGAAATTGTAACAAGAATTTTCGAGAGTTCTTAAATAATTTAGTATCATTTTTTGTTTGCATTTTACACATTAATGTTTCGCTCTTCTTAGAAATAAGTTTATTAGATTTGGGTTTATTAATTTCATTAAAAGAAAGCAATTGCTCAGAAAAACGCTCACATCTTTTTAATTTGTTTAACTTCGGAAATTTTGGTGAGACTTTTTTAAAATTCTGGTTCAATTGTCATTTGGTCTTATATATCTTAATTATTAAAAAATTGCCAAATAATGGAATTATTGTTTGTGACAATAAAAAGTTTGTAGCGTAATATTGCTGAATGGATTTTCAAAAATTATTGCCAGAAACTAAAAAAAGACAAGTGATTTTTTCAAAGCAACTGATCAAGTTAATGAAAACAAACAAATAAACCAAAATCACAGAAATAAAAATTGTTTATTGGAGCTCTTCTTCCTTATTTGTTTCTTGAATCTTTCTTACTTTTTTCCTCGATTCTGTCAAAACGCGTAATTACAATACTTGATATCTAACTATGTTGTCTGGCTTTAACAAGGACTATTACTGGTTTTTTCTACCATTTCACTCAACACTTAACACGTTTCATATCCAGATCTTCAAGATAAAGTGCGAGTTACATAGAGGAAATGGCAAACAAATGGAGAAAAACTTCTCAAAATTTTGCCAGTCATTCACGCTGATTCGGAAAAGGGGCTGGAAGAGGCTCTCTATTGAGATTAAACCAAAATTTTGCATGTGGTATTTCTCGAAACGAGTCCCCTTCTTTATTTTTGAGCAACCAATAATGCCACAAAGTGCGCTAACATTCTCCAGTTCTCGCTGTTTGCCGGATGCTCCTCCAGTAACAATCTCGATGGGCCGGCTAAGGAAAAAATTTATTTAAAAAAATCAACAATTTTGTCTCAGTATGTAACTATTTATCTACAATTCAATTGAGCTAAGTATCAACTGCATCAACTTCACTCATAAAGTTCAACTAATCATCAACCATATTCTTAGGGAGTGATATTTTGTCTATTGCAACAGTATCCTCAATGTATATTTGCTATACTTTTCTATATTTAGTTTGCAACAAAAATGGCTTGTCTAGCATTAGGTAACCCTGATTTTTGTGTGTGTTCAGAAACTATCGTTGAAAATTGTGTTATTTTAAGCATATTTCAAAAATGTCGCCCAGCTGAAGCACCAAGTGCATTCAATTTTAACTACTTAACAAGGCAAAGTGGAAGAAACCCATTTCTGTGGCAAAATGTAAAAACGAAGGCCTAAAATCGAACGCTATTTTTTCAGTTTCACAAGCTTTGAGCCAAAAATTTCTCAACTGCTCCTGATTTAATTACAGCCTTTTTGTAGGCCTGGAAGCATAAAGCGTCCTTTTTTTCTATTTTAATCTACTGTTTAAATCAAAAAGTTCAAATCTACTGGTTCGATTGAATACAGGGCTTGTTATTTGCACTGAAACAGTGTGAACAATCTGTTGCCACTTTTTTTCTTCCGCCCTAATCTTAGGTAAGGTCTTTGACCTTGCAGCTAAACGATATCAAAACCTCAGGGGCGGCTTTCTTGATGACTTTTGGGAGCCATCCAAGCCATTGTTGTCACTGAGAAATTTTCCCTCTCCTGCCTGTGTAAAGATATTTGAAAGCAGTATGAAAAATTCTACAAAATGGAAACAAAAGTTGACAATGAAATCTGTGATTCAGAAGAGCAAGAACACTATCCTGTAGTTAAATATCTGTTCAAAAGTTTGATTTGTAGCTTCATGTTACGAACCAATTAAAAAATACAGTCTTGACAGTCGGATATGAGTTGAGTGGCACAAAGAAGTGGCACTTGTAACCAGAACAGTAATTTAATAGCATTTTACTTTTTATTTCTCTACCCCTTACATCTTGAAAACAAACATATTGTTCAAAAAAAATATTACCGAAATATATTAACAATATCTCAATTAAACAAGTGAGATATTTGGGTCTGCAAATAGTTCGTATATTCGAAAAAAAAAGCTTTTGTATCAATGAACTACGGCCTGCAGTATACACACATTTAGGGCTTCGGATTCCAAAACCTGAGCAGTTTGATTTTTTGCCCACCTTACGTCTTCCCAACTGCCACGATTTTTTACGTTCAGCAGCATTTTGATCACCTCAACCTTAGAGGCGTCCATTAGGAGCCAATTCGATGGCATCTGCGAACTTATTAAGTTCTCTAACGCATCTGTAGCGTAAAACACATTTTAACAGTTGATTGCGCAGCGACCCACGGAGGATCAGGTTCTCACAGAGAATTCCTGATTGTTTAATGATGGAGCAATTTGATCGCGCTTATGTGTCAAGCAATTGAAATTGAAAATGGACCATTAAAATTGTTAGATCCAGAGGAAATTGGAGAACCTGGGCCCTAAGAATCAAGAAATTTCCTTCTTTTAATTTGAAAAACGTCAATTTCATCCAACTCTTTCACCAAAAGAATTTCTTTAGCTACACCCTAAGCAAAATTTTGTTAAGCTAAGTATTGTTCTTCCATTCATTTTAAATCTTGTTCAGTCATATTTCACACTGCTTACAAAAAGCGGGCTGAAATTTTTGATATTTGAAGTTGGTTGAACACAAGAACACAATGGACCGCAGATATAAAAAGTCTCAAAAAATCTGAGTGGAAGTTTGAAAAAAAATGAATTACTGGTCTTTTGTAAAATGAAAACAAAGAGGTGCAAAAACTTTAACTCGAGAAATTCAGTTCAGTAATGAGGTATGTATCAGTAAGTATCTTCAGTTATCTCTCTTTTAAATATAATGAACCCTATTCTGCACTGTGTTTTTGATCCTCAAGTGAAACATAGGTTGAAACAGAAAATGGTTCCATTCTGTTTCGCCCCCACTCCCCACAGCTTAGTGAGTAGTGAGCATAAATTTTCAAGGCCCCAAACGCAAGTGCTTTTTTTGTACATAGTATCGAGCTATATAACATCATAAACTGAGGGTCATAAAAAACACTGCGTGGCCGAAACAGAATAGATCTGGAAAAATATTTTGTGACAGTTGAATCTCTTTGAAAAAATGGTCTCATATTATAGATGTCATAAAAACATGTCAAACTTCATTTTTGAAATGCTTGCTGGATTTTTATCAATTGAGCAGTGGCATCGCAAAGAAAACAAAATTGCAAAAAAACGGTATTAGAGTTCTTGATCATATACTCTGGTCTTTAGAATGGACAAGAAACAAGGATCGTTTGTTTTTTTAATACGAAAACACAAGATCAGTAGTTTTCCAGTTTGGTTCTCTGAATCCACATGTTTTCAATTTTCCCTTGACACAACAAGTGTTTTTGAATTCTTGAAAACTCGCAATATATTTTTTCTAGCTTCTTTTACTGACTACTTACCCTGTCCCGCTCTCAAACAAATTGCTTCTAAAATCTTCCAGGATTTAGAATTTTCGTTTGACTAGGTTATGGTTTTGAAACACATGCTGAGAGTCTATAGCACATTTTGTTTATGGATGAACAATTTTCGGGCATTATTCTTGGTGCATTGGTTTGGAGATTTTCCAGGAATCGTAAAAATACAGTGACGTGTCACCATAAATGTCTCCACCTGAACGGAGTTGAAACTTCATCTTCAACAGGGTCACCTTTCTCAGCCCCTACATAATTTCGAATCGATTCAGCAACATTCTCTTTTTAAATCTCCATGAAATTTTGCGCCAGCCATTCTCTCAAACTCATTCTTTATAGGCTCACCGAAAGTCCGTAACTAGCGATTTTTTTCATTTTGGGCTATTGAATTTTGCTGATCAAAATCCCGAGCTCTTTCCCGAAACAGCTGTATGACAGCAAAACGTAAAAAGTGGAAAAAGGGTTTACTTTCCAAGATGACATTTTAAACTGACCAGAGTAGAGGCATCTTTTTTTTGGAAAAGGTAATTGTTCATTGAGAATTTCCGTCTAGAAAAAAATTGAAATGCAATTTTGTCATTCATTTTCATTGACAGAGCTGCTCATAATTATTTCCAATTTGCTGTTGTTTTCAGCATGGTTAAAGGAAAACTGTACCAATCTGGCATCGCTAACTGCGAGCACGAAAAAAAAACAATTGTCAGGTGTAGAGTTTTTGTTGATAAAAATTGACTCAATTGCCTGAGAAACAATGAAGTTTAAGTTCTGAACAAATTAAAATTCAACAACTTGGCCAAACTGGCACACATTGAAATCTATACAAATCACGTAAAACTCTGCAGCACTGAAGCCTATCAAACACTTTTGCGATTAAAACAAGAACCTGAGAACGCATGGAAAAGTTTTGGACAAACCTAAGTTTTTATTTGATTTTTAAACGCAGCTATTCTTGAGTTTCTATCACTTGCCTTAAAATCTTTAGCCTAAATAGCTCAAGTACTGAAGACAAGTGAAATAATTGACAGTAAAACTAATTCTGAAAATGATAGCCAACGAAATGAGTCCTAAGGCTCACTTATTCCAGTCTCACCATTTGTTTAGCATTACCACCTGGAGGTAAATCACGCCGCAGGAGGTAAATCATTCTTTGCAGGAGGTAAATCACGCCGCAGTGAGCAAAACATCAAGGAAACTTGTATAACTTGTATCCGCTCAAGGAAACTTGTATAACGCCGCAGTGAAAAAAATCAACAACAGAGACCAATTTTTTAAGGCTGCAGCCAACAAAGCACCCACAGATGTAAACTTTTTTCAATTTATCGGCAAGCAAATCTCCAGCTGAGAAAATTTGGTTTAACCCAGCGACGGCCAAAGCTGAGAAAAACTTTTTTAGCACGACAACGAGCAGAGCACCACCTTGGAAACTTAAAAAGAAGCTTTATATGACCAAACATCAAATAATGAAACTTAAAAGCAATCCTTCTTAAAAGAAATATGAAAACGTTTAATTTCTAAATAACTTAACTCGTAAAAAATATAATAATCTCTTTAACAAAAACATGAAGACAAAGTCTTCAACAAAATATCAAAAAAAGGTTGCAATTATTTTTATGAGGATCTTTTAAAAAAACTGATTACTCTAACATCCCAATGAATACTGGTATCATGACAAGATACAAAAACGATCTAAAAACAAACTTGAAAACGATCTAAAAACAAATTTCGAGAGCCTCTAGAATTACAGGAAATCCTTTAGCAGACTTCACTTTTCCAGATTCATGATCTCAATTTTTTTTACAGGAACTAGAGGAAAAATTTTTGTTGTTTTATAATCCCCTACGAATTGCATGTTATCAATACAAAATCAATCAATTGAAACAACTACTTGACCCGATAAAAGATAAGTGTTCCAAAACATGATTTGAAAACAATATAGGAAAAGAAATTGAGACCGGAAAACGTAGGAAATAATAGCTTTCTTTCAAGAATTGCTGCAAGCAATTTTTATGTTTTAAAGCTTCATTAAAAAAAATAATCCTAACTTCAATATGGTTCACTTTAAATAAAATCTTTGGTCCACAAGAACTATAATTTTTTTACCGGATAAAATAAGAAAAACATGTTGTATTTGGAGAAAGAGCAGAAAAAAAGTTGGAGCCAATTATTCGCCGATATTTGACTAGAATTCATTTGTTCCCTTTTAAAGTTGAATTGATATCACATGTAAGAAATATATAGAAATACGGAAAAGATTTCACTTTTCGTATTACACTTTACATTAAAGATCTCAACTCTCTCCACGACCTAGAGAAGAAATTTTTCTCATTTTGTCAGCCCCATGAAAAAAGAACCATAAGAAACAGCTAAACAGTATCAGTCAATTGAGACAATTCGATGGCCAGATAAAGAAGCAAAACTGTTGTTCGGACTTAAAAACATTAAATGGAAAGTTGGATAAAAAATGGGACATACTAACTTTTTTTCCACAAAAACCACACATATAGTTTTTGTTGTCTTCAAGCAACATAAAATTGCTAGTATGGAATATCAATCTGGTTCACTTTTACAACACCTTAACTAACTAAATTTCAACTATTTTTAAAACAAAATATGAAAAAGACTTTAAATTTGATGAATCTGCAGTAAAAAATAAGTAACAATAGTTTTATGAGGAACCAGGGCCATACTTTAATGTTCCGATGAATCGGGGATTTCATAAACAATCAAAACCATTGGAGAAGCTAGAGAGGAGAAAGATACAAATATATAAATCTTTTCATAAACTTTAATTTTAATATACTGGAGATCTCAATTTTTTTCTCTGCCGAAAGAAGAAGAGAAATTTGTTTTACAATCTCAAGGCTATATTCAGCCAAAAATTTCATTCATTATGAACAACTCCATCACCCAATAAAGATTTAATACTTTTTTTATTGAATGACATTTGAAAAAGACGCTTTGTTTGACAGAACAGCTGAAAAAACAAGCATATTTAAACAACCATATTTAAATTTTTGCAATTTTTTAAATCAATCTTACAATAGTTTTGTCGAAGCTTGTTAATAACATAAGAACGATCGTACATCAATCTTTGAGAATCGAAAGAAAGGAAGATATAGTAAACATATATTCACAACTACCCCTTTTGACAAAGTTAGAATCTCTTATATTTCCCTAGTGGACCTAGAGAAGAAATTCTTTTTGTTTGACAATTTCCATGGTTATGTTATATCACCAATGAAACCTCGTTTTATTTCAACCGCACACTTATGAATATCACTTTATATTTTTCACATTTGACTTTCTTTGTTTTTTGGAATGTTGGACAATCATTTTCTTCAGATCTTCAACCTAAATTCATTTTTATAACCTGTTGATATCATAAAAACGTGTTGCTATCATTGTGCTGTTACAATAAGAACGATCTAAAAATTTCTAAAATCAAAAACATAGAAGAGCAGAAAATCATATCAAAAAATTTCCTTTGCACATTTGGAGAACTCAATTTTCTTTCTGTAGAAGACGATTTTGTCGTTTTTCAATCGACATGGGCATTTTAATACTCCAATATTAAATCAATCAATTTTTAAAACTTCTGGAACTAATAAAATTTCAATATTTGACTAAAACCTCCTCTTTAGAATCGACTACAATTGAGAAAGACACTGTTTTTGTTGTGTTAAAGGCACATTATAATAATAGGCTGGGAGATTATTATAGTTCAATTTAAAGAACTTCTTGACCCAATAGTCTTTTACTAAATTTCCGAAAAAAATGAGAAGAAGTTGATGTTATTGTTCGAAACCAAGTACATACAGCCATTCGCATAAAATGAGACATCAGTTTTTTCTTGGAAAATGCAAACACAGTTTTATGCGGTTTTACCTAATTCTTACTATTGATCGTAACGATATCAATGTGGTTCACCCTAAAAACTTTTTGACCTGACAAAAGTTTATTTTTTTATTTATAAATTTGAAAAAGGAGCTTCATTGGACAGAACTGAAAAAAAACAAGTTGCAATAAATTTATTGCAGCAAGTTGATCAGAACTCATTAATATAGCTGGCTAAGGCGTTTTGATTTCATAAAAAGGCGTATTGATTTCATACCACCAATCTGACAATTTTTCTCGAGAAATTTGAGATAAACAGATAGAAAAAGAGGAAAGTGTTTTGCAATATTTCGATTTCCACATATTTCAGATCTCATTTCACAGGACGTAGTTAAGACGCATAGAAATTGTTCGCATGAGGATTGCTGTCTTGAAATCCCCCTGCGATTTTTATATTATACTGGACAATAAAAAAAAATTGTTCATAGAAAAACTGCAAACATTGTTTTGTGTTTTTTCAAGACTAGCCAATTTTTCTTTTTCTGAGATGTCAACAAGGTTCACTTTGAAGTCTTCGACTTTATAATTTTTTTTTCTCCAAACAAAAGAAAACTTCATATGACAAAACTACTGAAAACAAGTTATCTTCAATTTTCTGCAGATCTTTGACCAAAACTCGTAATTATAGCCACCTAAAGGCCTGCTGATTTCACAAGCACGACCTCACATCAGTTTTTGAGAATCTAGAGAGAATTAAATGGGAAAAAAGATCTTTTCACAGTTCTCAAATTTGTTCCAGAGGTCTTAGAGGATAAATTGTTTGCGTTTTACAATCTACATGCGGTTGTTATTATATCAATCTGATTTTAATCTTTCTGAATGAAATATTGACGCGAAAAAATTCAACTAATTCGACTATAAATTGAAAATGAAATAAATAAAATTCAGCTTTAAAACATGAGAAATATCATTTCATTAACAGACAATCTACAAACATCGTTTTGGGCATATCACTGATAACAAAATTTTGAAATCCGGGGTAACAAAAAAGTTCACTTACGGAACTCTTTGAGCTAATAATATTTCAATTCCTTCAAGTAAAATTTGGAAGAGAAGCGTCATTTGACACAATTACAAAAAACAAGTTAACCTCAATTTTCCTCGTTATTTTTTACCAGAACAAACTACTACAGCCTCCTAATGGCAAGTTGATTTTATAGGATTGCTCTAACATCAAATTTGGAGAGTCTTGAAAGATCTGGTCAGAAAAAGAGATAGATTTTTGACAAGTTTCACTCTTTGAATATTCGGCATCTCAACTTTGTTCTAGAAGTCTTAAAGGGCCATTCTTTCAATACAATCAACATGAGCAAGTTATTATACCACTATAAAACCAATTAGTTTGGTGATACTCCTTACGCTGATGCATTTTTTTTATTTTGACTATGTTTTAAAATTATATAAGCTAAAAACATAATTTATATCCAATCTTTTTACATCTGTCATTTAGAGTCTAGAGTGAAATAGATAACAAAAACAGAAAAAATTGTGCAATCCCTTCCTCTCCCCCCTCCCTAAATCCCTCCCTCCCTCCCTCCCTCTCTTCCTCCCTACCTGCCTCCTTCCCTCTCATCCCTAATTCCCCCGTCCCCTATTCCCTCCTTTCTGCTCTCTCCTTCCCCTGCCGCGCTCCCTCACTCTCTCCCTCCCTCACTCCATCCCATAACCCGGGACAAATATCGATCAAAGGTTTCCCGCAACAATTAGTTCTAACGATGTCTCCCTCAAAATTTACGAGCAGACTAGATATTAAGAGAGAAGGACAAATAGACTGGTTTTGTCGCAAAAAAAGTCCGAACCAGAAAAAAAATCCATAAAAATGATACGTCCTAATGAGCGGTTCTTTTTGGGTAGTTCAAAATATTCTTTTTCCGATAGCTCTATGAGACTCTACTGCTCTTGTACGTTCAAGATAAACCACTTATAACGGTTTTTGATGTTTATTTGCTGTAAAAAAAACCCTAGCGCGATATGTATTACTTCTGAAGTCTTTTTGAGGGCTGCGAACTTCGTTATTATTGAATATTCAACCAAATTCAAAGAAATATGTAAGCGTGCTTGCCTCTAGCAAAAAAAGAGCCAACTTGATTATTTCTAATCAGAGCCAACTTGATTATGAACCATTCTGCCACCAACTATGTCACCACAACCACTAACGAGGCCACCACCACCAGTTCCCCCACCGACACCAAAAACAGCACTTTTAATGTCACCAACTCGGTTAAAACCATCGACACCCCCACACCACAACCAACACAAAAACAACGACACCAACACAACCCCACCAACTTACAACAAGCACAAATCACAGAACCAACAGCGTCAACACCAATTCTGCTACAGCTACTTTTCATTTTCACCACCAGCAGAACAACAGCCAGTCACCAACACCGCCACCACTAAGGCCATCACCACCACAAAAACGACAACAGCACCACCACCGCAATTACCATAACGACACCAAAACCACACATTTACCCCCATTACGTTTCCCCTACCCTCACCACCACATCCAACACGAACGCCTCAACCAGACCTTTTTTTACCCATTTGCTTACCCCTAGAACCCCCAGAAACCCCCAACCACTCCCCATTACAGTCTCCTCGTTTGCTGACTCACCATCCCCTCACTCGCCGGTTGACGATAAGCTCTTATGATTTAAGCTATCGACTTCCGAAGCCATTTTATGCCTTGTTGTGTGAAGTTAGTTGATAATGTTAATGCAAATGTCTCAATCGTTTAATGTTTAAATTTTATAGACAGGGTTTCAATCAAGATTGCTGGTTTTCGTTCTCCAGAAAACATCTACACAAACACAACGGAGAAAATTTTTCGGTTGAAGAAGAGAGAATTTTTGTGTGGCCCCAGAGCAACTTGTAATTGCTCGACGACAGAAAAACCGGGCGTAATGAGTGTTGATGAATGTCAGGCAGCTGGAAACGGAATGTTTTTGATCTCAAATATTATTGTTGAAAGAATCGCCATTGGAGCTATGTACAATCACCATATTGCGAATTTTACGAAAATCGGTCTCATTATCTCTGAAAACCAAATTGAAGAAATTGTTGATTTCAACAGTTCGGTTATAAAACGGGATTCAATATTTAAACTAGAGTTTGAAAAAAATCCCAATCTAGTTATGGGTGTGGCAGATGTGGCATCTAGGGTTAGAATGATTGACAATACAACCTTTAAACTATATGGAGTTTCAAAATTTCACGACTGTATTTTTTCCTCAGACTACGTTACTTTTTCCAACTTTAGCACAACTTTTTATAATTTTTACACACTCTCTTCTAAAACCCAAAATCGTCCCTGGTTTGGTTTTATTGTGACATATTTAACCCTCGAAGGAAGGCTCTTTGACTTATCAAATTTTTCTGGTTCCCCTCTCAGCACTTTGACCATTCGCAACGTTATTTCTATCAATGGAGTAGAATTGGTGCCAGAAAATTTCTTGGCAGGATCAATTAACCTCGAAAAGCTATTAATTTACAACACTTACTGCCTCACTCTACCCAAATTCTTCTTCCAAAAATTGTACGATAGTGGGTCGGTAACGTTTAACCTAACATTGCATCTGGATATATGGAATATCCAACAAGATACGCTTTCCCCGAGACTCAATCTAACTAGACTAGAGAAACTGAACCAAGTGAACTTAACTGATGAAATGAGAGATGTTCTTGCGTCTCTTAACGATACCTCAAAATGTTCAATATTTTGCAAAGCAACTGATGGCACTCAATTGAACTGTTCTGATCTGAGCGAAAAGGAAAAAAGGGTGTGCGGAATTTGCGTGAAGAACATAAAAGAAGGTACAAATTTGACTAAAGAGCTCGAAGATGTGTGTGACATAACAAATACGCAAAGTAGTACGGTGCTCATTTCTACATCAGATTACGAAACATCAATTGGAACGCCGATGACGGCGACAACAACAGGTAAAACCAGCAATAATTTAGATAAAAACATTAATCAGCACACGAAAAAAGAAACATTTTTTTTTGTTTTCAGCTCAACTGCCAGATGAATCAAATCCGTACACAAATTGTCCAAACGAGCGCAACAAAATCAGCGAAGGTGAGAGACAATTTTGAAACAAAAACCAAAAGCCATTTAAAAAGGAAAAAAAGTAATACGAATTTTTGAGCTGCATTCGAAGCAAAATCGGGTCTTTTCCACTTTACCCAACGACGGAAAAAAATATTTTGATCATGTTATATACACAGTAATGGGTACATAATTCAAGGACCTGTAAAAGTACTGCGTTTGATTTTTTATCATAAAACAGTCGTTTTACGCTCATCAATTCAGTTTCCCTCGCTTTTTATATACTTTACCAGACATGACTTGGACTTTGTTTTACAAAAATCTACCAAATGCATTCACCCAAATATGTAATTGTAATTTAAATTAATATAACGATAGATAAATATTTTGATGAATTTGAAACTGGTGCACATGTGTGCCGTTCTTTTTTCACAATTGTCCACGTTTTGACTTATGCTTGAATATTGTGAATATTGTTAGAGTGAGACCTGGAATTGAGACGCGGAATTGGAAAATCCGGGGGAAAAGGCATGTAACGTAAGCAATGTTCACGAACAGTTACCGAGGGACTTTTATCCAAAAAACTATTTTTATTTTCATATCATATTATCAATTAAGTGATAAATTATCCTCAATTGCCAAAATATAAGAATAGTGAATCATTGTGACGGATATAATCTTTTTTGGAGCAAATTTGGACTAGTTTCTGATGTTTTCTTGTCAACATATGGTTATAAGCCTAATCATGAAACATGGGAGCTGGAAATGCTTAAAAAATTGCATAAATTTCACTCGACCAACTTGTTCGTTTGGCGACACAATAGTTAATATTGTGGTCACTGAGGTTGCTCAGCTTCCAATAATTAATTTAAAGTTTGCTAGTAATTATTGCTAAATAACAAGGTCCAGAAAAATTGTAAAGAAAAATTGTAGAATTTTTTACTTACAGATTTAAAATGAAAAACTACAATATTAATAAAAGCAGAAACAGGATTTATATCACTTTACAAGAATAACATCACATGGTGACATAAAATCTAGACTTTTACAATCAATCTTTTTTCAGAGCTGGAAATAACATCTCCTACAAATTATATACCAAGCAAATTTTCCTTCCCCGACCATAATAACGTGGTCTAGAAAGACATTTCCGCAACGACGTCTACAGAACTGTTTACTCAATATTTGATGATAACCAGTTTAGTCACTTTGATCGCAGCCATATATCATTTCCAAATTTTTTCAGTATAGTTATAAAAAGTTGATTGCTTAAAATTTATTTTATTTGAGAGACAAAGACACCCGATTGACTTGAATTATTCCGATAAAGGGACTCTATTGAAATCCGGCTGAGCTCAGAAAAAAACTGAAATCAATTTTACATGGGACAGTCTAATCAAAGGCCAATTTTGTCAGAATTGAATTTATCAAAGAAACTCGCTTAGAGTCAGGAATAAGTTCTGTTTCAGATGACGGAACGTCATTTTGTCAATGCGAGAACGCAGCTATGGGATTCAGTGGCCTGAACGAGATTCAGTTCCTTGAGTGCTGCTCCAAAATTTTATCCCCTATCAAAGACGTAAATTGTTCAGACGTCCCAAAAAATTTGCGTTGCGGTAATTACATGGACCATATTCTCAACACGTGCTACTATCCTGTTCAGGCCATAACAGCGAAATCTCCGACGAGCACCGCAGCAGTCAGTATTGGACGTACACCGTATACAGCCAGCATATCAGGTAAGTATCCGGAGTCAGTGCCTTAACGAAAAAAGTGCAAAAAATAGCAAATTTTTGAAGAAAGAATAAATTTCTCCACAAAAATAATCCAATCACCAATCTCACTCAATCCAGATTATAGAACAGAAAATTTTCTAAACACAGCTGTTTTAAACCAGCTCATTTGTACAGTAGCTGCAAGTTGTTTTCTCTGAAACTACGATGTAATCGAAAGACATTTTGTCTTTTGTATTTTAAATATTTAGGTGATCATAATTGTGAATTTTATCGCTTGTGATATAACAAGTAGCAGCTGAAAAAAAATCCTTTAACGTTCTCAGTTTGCAACAAAAAGTTAATATAAATTACTTTAGGCAACACTAAATATAATTTTTTAAAAAGTATAAGGCGTTTAACCACAAAGGATGTCCAATTATGCCTGGCCAGAATTTCAACAAGACATTTTTAAACTTTACAAAAAACTTCTATTTTGATTTACTTCAAATTTATTTTCGTAGTTATGTTACACGGGTACGTTCTGTGTGTGTACTTCCTTTGTTTGAGGTCAACAAACAGTTTTTTTGGCTTTAACACAAGTGTTCATCGACAATGAAGGCTTTTACGCCCGGAAAAATGGTTTCTACTTTGATTTATTTTAATTTTAGTTAAGTTACATGGGTGCTCTGTTTGTGCAAATTCGCTTTTGTTTGAGGCCCTCAAATAGTTTTTGTTATGTATAACAAACGTTGTTTTGCAAAGTATTGATAAAAGTTGTGAGTTTTCCGGTAGTTTCTTCAGTGACATTAATAAAGATTTCTTGTCTATATAATTAAGATTAAGTTGCGCTGTTTGGTGTTTCTCAAGTGCAACTTTTTTGATGTCTTTGGTCAATTTTTGAGTTCTTATGTGTTGTGGTTATTTTAGTTTCTTGTGCCCTTATTCTCTAAGGAGAAATCTAGGATCTATTCTGTTTTGGCACTCAGTGTTTTTGTGACCCCCAGTTGCAAATTATATGTTGTTATATAGCACGTTACAATGAAAAAAAATAGCACGTGCGCCTGGGGTCATAAAAGATTCGTGCTCAATGAATTGGGGGGACTGAAACAGAATAGATCCAAAATCTGTTTGGGCTTTCTATTGATGCCTTATTGAACCTGTTTATTGTTTTCGCTCGATAAATCATACTTATTCTTACTTAGATTCTGTTTGTTATATCGACTCTGAATACATTTTTTTTTGCTTTTTTCCGTAATCAAGGAACTTCTTCATGTCCTGTTAGTGTTGTCAACAACCGCTGATGACATTATCGGCTTTCTGACAATTGTTTCCCATTGGCGTCTTAGTTGAAAGCGAGCAACCGTTATGAGTTTGACCTGATGTCTTCTCAGCAAATCATTGTTAGTTTTGGGTGTTGCTCAAATTCTTGGAGTTTTTGATTCCTTGTTGCTTAATCAATGACAAGCTATTTGACCTTAACCTGGGTTTACTGGTTCTTTACCGGGCATAAATTAAACTAACGGATTTCCTGCACTGCAACAATGATATATGTTGGGTTATGGACTTTCGCAAGCGGAATAAAAAGCGTTTTCAACTAAGTAAAAGAATTAATTTCTCAAAAATGAGAGAATAACAAAATGATATTTTACAGTAGAATTTAGAGATTTATAGGAGAGATCTGATTATAAGATCAAGATGGTGATTTGAATTTGGGGATGAAATAGGACTCAAAAATCAGCTGTATATATACCCATTATCAGTGTGAAAAAGTCAAGATACAAAACTAATCTTAGCACCGTGATTTATAGTGGGGGTCGCAAAGGTTACCCAATATGGTTTGCTTCTGCAAATCAGTCGCAAAGGAAACCATAAATGGAATGCATTTGCACCTTTCTAAGAATTCATTCACACTTCCGGAGATATCATCATCATTTAATACATGCTGGGAAGATTTTACATCAATTAATCTAACTCTAATAATAGTTATCTAGATTCACCAATTTGAACCGAATATTGATTCTCAGCACCATTTCTTGACGATTCAATTATATAATTTCTTTGATCAAAATCATATTGCTTGTCTTTCCAATCTGGTAAGTCAAACTTTCTTTCTAATTCTCACTAAGTTTAAGACTATATTTTGATCGATATTCTAACACCCCCACTCAGACTTGAGCTGATTGCGTAGAGTCTGTTCCCATCAAAACTGCTCTGAATGTTTCCACTTTCGAAACGGGTAAGGACTTTGTGAAGATGTCCGCTGCCATTTTGTCTGTAGGGACGTAATGAATTGAAATAGTCCCATCCTCCGTCTTGTCACGGATGAAGTGAAACTTTGTTTCGATGTGCTTGCTCCTTTTGTGCATGACTGGGTTTTGGCAAAGTCTGATACAACTTTGGTTGTCTTCTCCAATTGCTATTGGACGTTTCTGTTGGATGCCAAAATCCTCTAAAAGTTGTTTCAGGTAGAGTGCTTCCTGAACTGCTGCTGCCATGCCCTGATATTCTGCTTCTGATGAAGAAAGAGCAACTGTGGCCTGCTTCTTGACACCCCAGCTGAGTGCTGCGCCACGTCCGTTGAGCTTGAAGTAATAGCCCGTTGTTGATTTTCTGTCGTTCACGTCTCCAGACCACTCTGCATCACTTTCCCCCACTAAATCATAACTAGCCTCTTTTGTGTAAGTAAGTTTTAAACCTTTTGAACCTTGAAGATATCGCAGAAATCGTTTTCCGCACATCCAGTGTTGATTGGTAGGTGCATTCATGTGTCTGGACAGAATGTTGACTGTGAACATGATGTCTGGCCTCGTCTGTTTGGCCAGATACAGAAGTGATCCAACCAAGCTTCTGTAGATACTCTGGTCCACTTCTTCGCCTTCGTTCTGTGCTGTCTGAAGTTTCAAATTCAAATCAGCTGGAGTTCTTGAGGGTTTGCATTGATCCATTTGAAACCGCTCAAGCATTGTTTCTATGTAGCGTTCTTGTTCGATTGTGACTTTGCCCTCTTCTCGTCTGATTCTTAGACCCAGAAACCAGTGTAGTCTCCCTCTGTCTTCCATGTGAAAGGTTGCTTCTAGTGCCTTCTTGACATCAGAGACCACTGTCATACTTCTTGATGCTACTATGATGTCGTCAACCCAGACCAAGATGAAGGTGTGATCCTCTGCCTCTGATCTTGCGAACAATCAGTGATCGTTCCTGCTTCTGGTGAACCCCTGTCTCAGTAGGAAGTTTGCCAGCTCTTTGTACCAGTTGTTAGCAGCCTGTTTCAAACCATAAATTGATTTACTTAGTCGACATACTAACTTCTCCCCATCTGATCCGCGTTTTACAAACTCCTGTGGCTGTTCCAGATAAACTTCTTCCTCGACTGGTGAGTGCAGGAAAGCAGTCTTGACATCAAATTGGTGCATCACATGGCTCTGCTTCGCTGATAGCTGAAGTAGAATCCTGAATGTCTCTGGCTTACAGGTAGGCGCAAAAGTCTCAAAGTAGTCCAGTCCTTCCACTTGTTTGGAGCCTTTCGCCACATAGCGCGCTTTGTATTTGTCCACTTGACCACTGGGTCCCAATTTCACTTTGTAGACCCATTTGCCCGGTATGACGTCCCTGTCTGTGGGTGGTCTCACTAGGTTCCAAGTCTCGTTGTCTTGGAGTGCCTTGACCTCGTCCTTCATTGCCCGGTGCCACTGGTCCCAATCGTCACCTTGCTTGGCTTCGTAGACTGTTTTGGGTTCCACATAGTTGCCCTCAGTCACAGCAAGATGGGTCCTGACTTCTCCAAAAAATTGCGGAACATTCCTTGCTGGTGTCCCTCGTCTGGGCTCTGCTCTGTCCGCGTGTTCCAGTGCATCTTCACTGAAGCCAACTGTCTCTAACTGTGAGAAGTCTTCTTTGTCACTGTCTTCTTTGTCACTGTGAGAGTCTCTGTAACTCCCTCTTGTTGCAGTAGATCCTTCATCTAGTGCTGTTTCTCCAACATCCGAGGCCTCTTGTCTCAGTGTTGTTTCTTGAGTATTCACGCTCCCTGCGTCATGCCTCTCCTCCTTTATTGCAGTAGATGTGTCCTGTCGTTCTCTGTTGTCATCATCTTGATGACCATCATCTGGGTGCCAGATTCCCAGTTCCGACCCGTCATCTAGTAGGCCAGCCGTTTCTTTGTTGTCAGGGATTGAGCCCACTTCAAACTCCTTGATGATCACATCTCGAACTGCCATCACCTTGCGTGTGTTGGGTATGTACACCAGGTATCCGTTTTCTCCTTCAGTGTAATCCACAAACTTTCCTTTCAGTGCCTTGGGTTCAAGTTTGCTGACTTCTCTGTCCTTCTTCCTCATGAAGACTGTGCAACCAAAAATAGATAATTTACTAACTGAAAGCTTAGGTTTTATACCTCTCATCAGCTCTGCTGGGCATTTTTCTTCTCCTCGTCTCACAACCAAGTTTCTGATCCTTGCTGCGTGAAGAATTGCTGCTCCCCACATCATCTTGGGAAGGCCTGAGTCAATGAGCAAACATCTTGCCATCTCCAGCAGTGTCCTGTTGCACCTCTCAGCTAACCCATTCTGTTGTGGCGTCTCTGGTATGGTCATCTCCTGTAGAATGCCTGCATCTAAACAGTACGTCTTGAACTGCTCTGAGAGAAACTCCTTCGCATTGTCTTGCCTCAGCTTCTTGGGCGTCCCCACACTGATTTCTTCAGGCTGGCCAGTGCTTCACTCTTTGCCTTAAGCAAGTCCACAAACACAAACTTCGTGTACTGGTCTGCAAACACTATGCAGAACCGGAACCCTGACAGTGACTCTACTCTGAAAGGTCCCATCACGTCTGTGAACACCCTCTCCAGCTTCTCTTCTGCTTGGGTCTCTGCCACTCTTGGTACTGGAGTCTTTGTGATCTTGGCCAATGCACATACATTGCATACATCATCGAGTTCCCCCACTGTCTCTGGTGCATTCCTGACCACATCCGCTTGATTCAAATGACCCAATCGTCCGTGCCACTTCCTTGCACTGTCAAGTTTCACGCTGTTGGAACTCATCTTGAATTCTAGAACGCTGCAGGGTAAGTAAAACAAATTTTTTTCTTGTGTTAGTTTTACCCGAGTTCCCTTCTGGAGTTTCATGCAGCTGTTTCCTCTCTCGAAAGTGAAGCTATGTCCCCACTCCGTGCATCTTGAGACTGATAGGAGGTTTGAAGAATAGTCCGGCACACACAGAACATTTTTGAGTTCGCATTGGAATTCCCCTTTGTTTGAGGGTATGCTGATCCTCACACAGCCTCTGCCCATCACTCTGGAAGCCTCTCCGTTGGGATTTCTGACCACTGATTGAATGGGCACAAAGTCCAGGAACGCATCGATGTTCGTCACTATGTGATCTGTACAACCCCTGTCCACTAGCATGCCTGCTGTCTTCCACTGGGTAAGAGCTGCCCAGCATTCCTCGTCTGGTGTAGCCAATGTTGGACCCATTACCACTGACTCATGTTTGCCTCCATCTCTTTTTCTCTTGCATGCCCTGTCTAGGTGACCCTTCTCACCACACTTGCTGCATTGCGCTGTCTCCTTCCTCCTGCAGTCCTTGGCAAAGTGTCCAGGGATCCCACACACAAAGCAGTTTCCTTTCTTGGGTACCTTCTTGAAGTCACGCTTCACTGCCAGTGCCACTGAACCACTTTGTCCCTTGTGTCTCTGCACCGTGCTCTCATGAAAGTTCTGCAGCCTTTTCCTCAACTCTGTGAAGTTCGTTGCCGGGTTGAAGCTCCTTGTATAACAAAACTTTCATACCTCATTGGCAGACCATTGAGGACCAAGGCGTTGAAGAGGGTCTCTGAGACTGCTTCCCCTGCTTTTTGTAGCCTTGTGAGCAACTCCTGTCCTCTGATGAAGAAGCTGTCCAAATCCTCAGAATCCTCGAGCTGCAGTCGAGCAAGCTGTGCCACTAAAGTCACCACTGTCGGCGTCTCCACACTCTGAAATGTCTCTTGCAAAAGCTTCCAAGCCTTTTCTCCATCTCCAATTCCATCATCTCCCACACAGTCATGTCTCATCAGCATGAGGGTTGTTGCATCTAGAGTCAGTGCCAGATGGCACCACACATTGTTCCGTTTCTCCTTGATGTCTGCAACTTCCTTCTCATATGCATCCTTCAGCACCTTGTGGTTCTTCTTCTCATCATTGGTTGCCCCATTGGCCAGTGGCGCAGGCTCATTGGGTTGCTCCTCTTTCCCCAGTAGTGATTTGTAGAGTCCCTTCGTCTGCATCATCGCCACAAATCTTGTGCTCCAGATTGGAAAGTCCTGTGCCTTTCATGTGTAGGTCAGCAGCTTCACTGTCTGTTGATCCATTGAAGTTTGAGCAGGCAAAACAGCTGTGAAAAGAAAAGGTACTAAGCAGAAAAGGATTATGACTGTCAACAACAAATTAGTTTTGTTTTGGAAATTAATTTTATGACTTAGAAAATTGCTGGGACCATAACCTGTTGGGTTATGGACTTTCGCAAGCGGAATAAAAAGCGTTTTCAACTAAGTAAAAGAATTAATTTCTCAAAAAAGAGAGAATAACAAAATGATATTTTACAGTAGAATTTAGAGATTTACAGGAGAGATCTGATTATTAGATCAAGATGGTGATTCGAATTTGGGGATGAAAAGGGACTCAAAAATCAGCTGTATATATACCCATTATCAGTGTGAAAAAGTCAAGATACAAAACTAATCTTAGCACCGTGATTTATAGTGGGGGTCGCAAAGGTTACCCAATATGGTTTGCTTCTGCAAATCAGTCGCAAAGGGAACCATAAATGGAATGTATTTGCACTTTTCTAAGAATTCATTCACACTTCCGGAGATATCATCATCATTTAATACATGCTGGGAAGATTTTACATCAATTAATCTGACTCTAATAATAGTTATCTAGATTCACCAATTTGAACCGAATATTGATTCTAAGCACCATTTCTTGACGATTCGTTTACATAATTTCTTTGATCAAAATCATATTGCTTGTCTTTCTAATCTGGTAAGTCAAACTTTCTTTCTAATTCTCACTAAGTTTAAGACTCTAGTTTGATCGATATTCTAACAATATATCAGTGTTAATGAGTCTTAAGAGGTAACGTTCTTCCTTTGCTTCTGTTTCTCCATCTTAATTGGAAAAACCTCTTTTTATCAAATAATGAGGTACAATCAAATCTCATTGCAGGTTTCAACTTGTATTTTTTTATAGCCGCCATCAGCTTCTTAAGGGCTACTATGTTGGTGTTTTCCTTTTTACAACCCATGGATTTGGAATATACTGGTTACCTGTTTTTCTCATAGTTTATTTCTCTTTCTATGACACAGATTATTTATGTTTTTCTATGCGAATGCCAAATCAATTTGTGTAGTAGTAACTTTAGTCGCAGAGCAGAGAAAATAGGGAAAAAGAATTTACTGTACAAAATTGTCAGAGTTAAAAAGGCAACTGATTGTTTTCAAGTTTACGCTATCATTTTTTACAAAAAAAGAAAATTTTTTAGTTTAGCCCGTATTTGTTGATGATTTCATTATTTTGTCGCCCAGAGCATTTAATTGATCATCTTATTAGTTCTATAAAGAGATAAAGTTTAAATTGTTTGCAGGTGTTGACTTTCATGGCCTTGATACTGCTTGTTTTGAACGTTATTAAATATTTTTTCAGTTTGTCAATGTTTGTTGCTCTTTCCGTTTTTCGTTCAATTTTCTATGAGGTTATAATTGGAAGCAATTACTCATTTCAACTCATAGTTTTTTGTTGTCAGAACTACTCCACCGTAATTTTTAATTTTTCGCAACGATTATAAGTGTTACTATACTTTATTGCGCAATGTTAAAAACTATTCAAAAAGTTCAGATCACTTTTGGAATTTGCCCGCATTTATGATTTTTTTGATGCTTTGACAACTATTTGATTTGTTGAAGGGATCAATTGGTTTTCTTATTCAATTTATTAAAACTTATTCACTGTTTTTTGTTATCTTTTCTTGAAGATATCTTTTTGTAAATTTTTCATGAGATCTCGAGTTTTTGTCCACGTTTTGATGTCCTTTTTGTCGTCTTGGCATTGAACTTTTAGTTTCAATAATGGCAAGGCCCGCTTTTTTTCTAATAAGACACAATCGAGCACATATAAACTGTTCAGTTTTCGACTAATTGTTCTTAACATTTCGACACTGTTAAAAAGAAACTGGCGGTTTGCTAAACTTGAATTTGTTGTTCATTTAGTAGTCTGGTCACATCTCGCAACAAAACTTAGTCCGTTTAGTTTTTTAATTTTGAGCTATTAGTCCTTATGCTTAGAAACAATTGTTTCTCGTCGTTTCCAGTAAAATTTTTGATTATATGTTGAATAGTTAAGTTTTTCAATCTCTTATTTAGTATTTTTGATTATAAAAATTATGTGCTTTTTATAGCTGAATAATTTGATGCTCCTCAAGTTTTCAGTATATAGTCAATTTTCAAATGACCCTGACATCATAGACAGGAAAAACATATTTTTTCTAATTGTTTAGCTATTCTGCGTTTTTTCTTCTGGTGTAAATTCATTTGCTGATTACCAAAATCTAGGCTTTTGAATCTTTGATAATCGGATTTTTTTTGTTTTTTAATTCTCTAGATTTTTTTTCGGCTTTTCCTGCTATTTTTTTAAAAATAAAAATGATTACTTCTGTTCAATTTTGTTCTATTTGAGTTCTGTTTAGATCTTTCAAGTCTTTCAAAGCTGAGTGAGGTATTGCTGTTCGAACAGATTTTTCGTTTTATGTTGTTATATAGCACGTTACAGTGAAAGAAAATAGCGCGTGCGCCTGGGGTCAGAAACGATTCATGCTCACTGAATTGGGGGGACTGAAACAGACTAGATCCGAAATCTGTTTCGGTTTTCTATTGATGCCTTATTGAACCTGTTTATTGTTTCGCTCGATAAATCATACTTATTTTGACTTAGACTCTATTTGTTATATCAACTCTAAAAATATATTTTTTTCATTTTTCAGCTTTTTCCATAATCAAGGATCATTTTCATGTCGTGCTAGCGTTGTCAACAACCGCTGATGACTTTATCGGCCTTCTGACAACTGTTTCCCATTGGCGTCTTAGTTGAAAGCGAGCAACCGTTATGAGTTTGACCTGATGTCTTCTCAGCAAATAATTGTTAGTTTTGGGTGTTGCCCAAATCCTTTGGAGTTTTTGATTCCATGTTGCTTATCCAATGACAAGCTATTTGACCTTAACCTAGGTTTACTGGTTCTTTAACCGGCACAGATTAAACTAACGCATTTCCTGCACTGCAACTATGATCTATCAGTGTTAATGAGGTACCGTTCTTCCTTTACTTCTGTTTCTCCATCTTAACTGGAAAACCTCTTTTTATCAAATAACGAGGTACAATCAAATCTCATTGCAGGTTTCAACTTGTATTTTTTGATAGCGGCCATCAGCTTCGTAAGGGCTATTATGTTGGCGTTCTCCTTCTTACAACCGATGGATTTGGAATATACTGGTTACCTGTTTGAATGCCAAATCAATTTGTGATGTAGTAACTGAAGTCGCAGAGTAGAAAAGTTAGGCAAAAAGAATTTACTGTACAAAATAGTCAGAGTTCGATAGGCAACTAATTGTTTTCAAATTTAGGCTATCATTTTCTACAAAAATGTATATTTTTTAGTTTAGCCCGTATTTGTTGATGATATCATTTTTTTGTCAACTAGAGCATTTAATTGATCGTCTTATTAGTTCTATAATAAAAGAAACTTTAAATTGTTTGCTGGTGTTGAGTTTCATGACCTTGATACTGCTTGTTTTGAACGTTATTAACTATTTTTTTCAATTTGTCAATGTTTGTTGCTCTTTCGGATTTCCGTTCAGTTTTCTCGGATCTTATAATTAAAAGCAGTTACTCGTTGCAACTCATAGTTTTTTATTGCGAAAACTACTCCACCGGTAATTTTTAAATTTTCGCAACGATTTTAGATGTTACTAGACTTTATTGTGCAATAATAAAAACTATTCAAAAAATTCAGATTACTTTTGCAATTCGCCCGCATTTATAATTTTTTTCGACGCCTTGACAATTATTTGATTTGTTGATGGGATCGAATGGTTTTCTTACTCAATTTATGAAAACTTATCTACTGTTTTTTGTTATCTTTTTCCTGCAGATATCTTTTTAGTAAATTTTTCATGAGTTCTCGAGTTTTTGTCCACGTTTTGTTGTCCTTTTTGTCGTCTTGGCATTGAGCTTTTAGTTTCAATAATGGCAAGGCCCACTTTTTTTCTAATAAGACAAAATCAAGCACATATAAATTGTTCAGTTTTCGACTAACTTTTCTTAGCATTTCGACACTGTTAAAAAAAACTAACGGTTTGCTAAACTTGAATTTGTTGTTCACTTAGTATTCTGGTCATTTCTCTCTCAACAAAACTTAGTACGTTTAGTTTTTTTAATTTTGAGCTATTAGTCCTTCTTCTTAGAAACAATTGTTTTTCGTCGTTTCCAGTAAAGTTTTTGATTATATGTTGAATAGTAAATTTTTTCAATCTCTTATTTAGCAGTTTTGATAATAAAAATTATGTGCTTTTTATAGCTGAATAATTTGATGCTCCTCGAGATTCCAGTATATAGTCAATTTTCAAATGACCTTGACGTCATAGACTAGAAAAAAATATATTTTTTCTAATTGTTTTGCTATTCTGCGTTTTTTTTTCTTGTGTAAATTCATTTGCTGATTACCAAAATCTAGGCTTTTGAACCTTTGATAATCAGATTTTTTGTTTTACAATTCTCTAGATTGATTTTTTCGGCTTTTCCTGCTATTTTTTATATATAAAAATGATTACTTCTCTTCATTTTTGTTCTATTTGAGTTCTTTTTTAGATCTTTCAAGTCTTTCAAAGCTGAGTGAGGTATTAATGTTCAAACAGGTTTTTCGTTTCTGCGAGCGTTTTTGACGCGAATCAGCGTAATTTCTGGTTAAATTTTAATTAGACTGACTTCTGTTGTTATGTTGTATTGTGCCCTCTCTTTGTTTACTTGCTTGATTGAGGCCGACAAACAGTTTTCATGGCTTTAAAACAAATTGTTATTGCCGATAAAGGATTTTTTTTGGCCAAGCAAGTTGACTTTTATTTTGATTTATGTTAAATTTCAAATTTGTTTGTGTAGTTAAGTTACACGCTTGTGTTTTTTTGTATATTTAATAGCCGCGCAGCGATAGCTGGCGCTATTATTGGCCTTCTCTTGGTTTTTTACAATTCGAAGAATTTGAATTATATTGTGCCGTTGTCACTTTTTTAAGATCTGTTCACACATTTTCATGATTTTTGAAGTGAAATTGGAGTGGTAATTGTGGTCACACCGAAACAGGAAGTGAAGCAAAAAATAACGAGTGGTTTTGCGGCGTGAAAAGTTTTTGCTCTAATTTTGAAGCAGAGTGAGAAAACGGTATTTGAACAAAAATTCGCTTTTTCTCTAGTAGTTATTTGTTCACATTAGGCAATTTCACTTTGATTTTTTCTAATTATTTTTGTGTATCTAGATTGAATTCTTTTCTAAATGGTTTTTACAACTCATCCATAGTTAATTCTAGACCTAGTTTTTTGTTTGAACCAAATTTCTATCTCTCGTTAGTGGTTTTTTGTTCACATGCGGTTTTTTGACATTGATTTTCTGTTTTTTTTTTTTTAATTTTGTTATCTGATATTTTAAGAAAAGATTTTCCCAGTTCACTCATAATCCGTTCTAGGTCTATTTTTTGTTTAGTCAAAGAAAATTCTTCTTTTAATTTTACGTCAGGACTTGTCCTGCTATGTTTTTTTTTCGTTGTCAAGATTTTTGTTACGACCGTATGACGTCACAATAACTTTTTGTTCATTCGTTCGTGCATTTTCAAATAAAACGACGCCATTTTTTGCTCTTAAAGGAGCAAGTTTTTTTGTTCATTTGCTTGATTAAATTTTTGGTGACACGTGACTTGCATCACTCTCAAAAATGACTTCTTCACTTTGAGATTGACTTTAATTTAACATGTGAACGTGTCTTTCTAAATGAAAGTCATTTAAAAGCGGCTGATAGTGGCAGCATCAACTTAAACAGATCCTTAATCAAAATATGAAAAGGCTTTTCTTGGTCTGTCTTTTTTACTGTTTTTTTGAAACTGCAGATCAACGAAGCTATTGTGGCTATTTTCTGGCAATCTGTCAGCTATGTTTGTTTTTTGTTCAAGGCCGTCACACATTTTTCATGGCTTTAGCTCAGGTTGTTATTGCCGATGAAGGCTTTTTACGCCCGGCAAGATTGCCTTCTTTTTTTAATTGTTTCAATTTTTTTATGTGACATGGGTGCTCTATTTGTCTGTATTTGCTTTTGTTTCAGGCCCTCACATTGTTTTAATATGTTTAACACATGTTGGTCTCAAAAAAAAGTATTGATGAAATTTGCGAATTTTATGCTGATCTTTTCAAGTTCACCTCAATCATATTCAATTTAAAAAATTTCTAATAATGAGCTCTAATGAACAGTCTTTCTAATAGCGATTAAGTGGCGCAGTTCGGTGTTTCTCAGGAATAGTTTATTTGATGTCTTTGAAACTATGCGTTTCCAAATATCATTAGTCAGTTTTTGAGTTTTGATGTGTTGTAGTTTTTTAAGTTTCTTGAGCCCTTATTCTGAACAAAGAGAAATCTATTTGACTTTCTATTGATGCCTTAGTGAACCTGTTTTTTGTTTTCATTTGCTAAGTAATCCTTATTTTGAATGAGAATTTTTTTCTTTTGACCATAATCAAGGATCTTTTTCATGATATGTTATTGTTGTCCACAACTGCTGAGGGCTTTATCAGCTTTCTGGCTATTGTTTCGTTAGGGTCTCAGTTGATAGCCAGCAACCGTCATGAGTTTAATTTCATGTCTTTTCATCAAATAACTGGGTGTTTTTGGCGTTGTTCAAACCTTTAGAGTATATGATGCCATTTTGCTTAAGCTCATCAATTACAGGTTAAATGAGCCTACATTGGTTTTGTAGGATCTTTATCGGGCATTAATAAAACTGATGGATTTCCTGCATTGCAACTATGATATGTCATTGTTAGTGAGTCTGAAGAGGTACCCATTCCTCCTTGTCTTCTGTTTCTCCTTCTTAATGTCATTACGATTTGCAATCGAATCTGATGCTAGGTTTCAACTTGTATTTTTTGATAACCGCCATCAGCTTCTCAAAGGCCATTATGTACGCATTCTTCATTATAGAACCCAAAGATTTGGTTTAAAGATGCCTTGACACAGTTTTTTTTTAATATTTTTTCATATTAATGCAAAATTCATTTGTGTAGTAGTAACTTTGTTCTTGCAAGAATAGTAAATCGAGCGAAAAAATTGTTTACTTTTTCAAATTTTACAGTCTTCAAATAGCAACTAAGTGTATTCAAATTTACGCTATCCATTATTAGAAAAATTGAGTAATTGATAATAGTTTGGCCCGTGCTTCTTGACGTTGATGCTTCCATTATTTTGCTACCTAGAATCAATAATTGACCGTCTTATTAGTTTTATAATGAGACAAAGTTTAAAGTGCTTGTTGTTGTTGACTTTCATGACCTTGATGTTGCTTGTTTTGGACACTATTAACGATTTTGTTTAGTTTTTGTCAATTTTTGTCGCTCTTTCTGATTTTTTTTTCAGTTTTCTAAGAAGGTTTAATTGAAATTAGTTCCTTATCTTAATGCTCATAGTTATTTTAATGCTAAAACTACTCCGGTCATTTTTTTCTTTGTTTTTTTCGGAAGTTTTTCGCTACGATTCCAGGTGTTACTGGACTTTCTATATGGCATATTGAAAACTGCTTAATATAAAGTGAGTTTTGTGCAGGTTAAAATTTTTGGTTTTTTGCCCTCCAGCATAAACTCTAAAATCACCGATTTCGTCGGGTTTCTAACAAAATATTGACAAATTCACGGAGCTCTTTTAGTCGTCTTTCATTTGAGACTTAATTAAATAGATTTTGGTGCTCCACTTGATAGCTACTGAGCTACTGCCCTTTTGTTAAGCAATATTGCACTTTAGCCCAGTTTCCTGTTCGTTTTTGTTTTTTTTTTCCTATTAAGTAAAAATTTTGAAAAGATTTTTCTGCTATCTAGTGAGATACAGATTAAGTAACTAATTGAAACTTTGCTCTACCTTTTCAATGTTTTTTTCTAGCTGACACTGTTTGTTTTAATAATTTTAGATTTTTTGATCTATGCCATTGTTTGTTGTCTATTACAATTTTCGTGTCACTAGGTCAAAATAATGACAGATGTCATTGGCTGAGGTCTCATTATGAAGCATAACAGAGCTTGTTTTTTTGGTTTCAGTTTAGAACCAACAGCTTTAATGAATGCGACCCTATTTGTTTTCACGAAAAATTGAATGAACTTTGTTTTTAGTTTTGCCTTGTTTGTTTTTCTTTGTCTTTTTGCTCACTCTCATAATCTTCAGGTCTCATTGACTCTATATGCTTTCCAAAAATCATTTGTTTGGTTTGTTGATGGTGTTTTTGCCCACACGCACGCCACTATAGCGGAGAAGGTTTCAATTGTCTATTTCTTATTAGAGCATTTTGTCTTGACTCTTTTTCTCCAAAGCTGGTATATACTATTTTTTAGCGCCAGTTAATGTGTTGTTATTGATCTTACTGACGCTATTGATTCTCTACAAAACGAGGAACAAATATTGTTTTTTTCATTTGATTGGTCGTCAATTTCGGTTTTAAGCTTTTATGAACATCGAAAGCTGTTCCTCCGATGGGATGGATAGCCAGGTATCAATTGCATTCAAGTCTTTTTATTGTAAATCAAGATAGTTCCTGCTATAATTTTTAGTTCAATTTACCTTTATACGAAAATTGTTGTATTGTAAACGTCACGATAATTTTTCTTTCTTTTCTTTTCACATCCACTGTTTCTACTGGACGGATTATAAATTCATTAGATTCACTCCATAACATATGCAATATAGTGATTGCAGTCAAGGTGAAGGTAGCAAAATCAAAAGACTCGGGATAAGACTGTCTGGTCATTATATTGCAATGCATCAGGTTTTAAAAGCTCTTTAGAACGATTGCTAGCTGGCGTTATTATAAAGCTTAATGTTTTTTTAGCTTAGAAGCTGATTTGAACGTTGTTTTATGTTTTAAATTTGTTTTTAAAAAACATTTGACACGTCAATTTTTCTGTTATAATCCCGATGAGCATCAAGGAGGTCAACGGCATCTGGTTTCAGGGAATCATTCGGCCACGTTTGATTTTCACAGTATCTGTAGAAATATTGGTTTTGATTTAATGGCAGTTTTATTTGTATTGAATGTGGTTTGCGTCCTAATTTTTTCATCCTCCAGACGCACGTGCCATTTTTTTTACGCAACAAACTGCAGCGTAATGATACGAGCTCTGTACGTGGCGTGACTGTGATTAATGTACTGGTAGACACAAGCCGAATAGATATGTTTTTAATTAGGCAATTTTGAATGAAATAGTGGTTTCGGTTCCAAGGCCGCATTTCCATGGACTTCGAAAAACTTGTTTGCAAAAAGGCTCAGAGGTTACACTGTCTATGGACCCTTTAAGTAAAGTCATATGTTATTTCAAAAAACAACCTCTTTGACAAAATTGATTTTCTAAAAGAAGAGGAAAACAGCCATTACTCTTCAGGAAGTCATTTTTTCCTCCTCATTCTTTTTAATATTAGTCTTTTTGCTCTGTTTAGAACCAGTATTTTTGTTTGGTACGTCGAATAGTTTGTCTGCTTCAAATATTCAAGTCTGGTTTTTGATTATTCTTTCCGATTAATGTTTAGGAGTTTTGCTGCTGTGATTGTAGGATCTTTTCTGTTTGTGCCCCCGAATAGTACGTTATGCGCCTCCCAGTTACAGATCAAGTGGCATTAAATATGAAATCATTATGTCAAAATATGGCACGTGCTTCTAGGGGTTGCAAATAATATGCGCCTACTAAGCTGGGGGCACAAACAGAAAAGACCCAGTTTTTGTTACGACCGTATGAGCTTACGCACACATCATTTCAACCGCTGTTGATTTAGTTGTGCATATTTGAAGATGTGGTAAATTTTTTTTTCATTCCAATTTTTTGAGCCAGATTGTACCTCTAACGAGTGACGAAACTTTGGACCCAAAAATTCAATCCGTATTGACCTTACATTCTCATATTTTAGAATTCGACCGAGTTTGAGTTTTAGCCAATCCATTTCAATTGCAGAAGCAATCATTTCTAACCTTGGACACAAATGCCTGATACCACGGCCAAATAGCTTCACTAAACCTCAAATTCGAATTGATTCTACAGTAATCTAATGTCAAATGAAGATGCTACAATCAAATTGAATTTTTTGATAAATGCTTCAAATGCTTCAATGCTTCAGCTGTTTACATGCAATCTACGCTTGAAGTTTTTTTCTGAGCAAACACAGATAACCAAAAACTCAAAGCCTTTAAACACCAAACTCTATGTATTTATGGTACGTAACTGAAGTTTAAGCATTATCAAATTTCTATGCTTGCCAACAAATATGGAATAAATGTGCATACTTTTTTAGCTAACCAAAGATTGTGCAGAATTTACAGAAAAATTACAATTTTTGTCTAAATTCTTAAGCTGAAATGGAAGCACCAACGCTACCAGTTTTATAAAAAAAACTGATTAAAAGAAACCTATCTGAAAAAATTGAATAATTTCTCAGTTCCCTAATAAAGTACGGAAATACAACTCTTCTTTAATGCCTTAAATTTAACTCATTTATCAATTATATAAGCTTTTGATATCGCAGCAGATAATTATTTTTTGTTTGGAAATTTAGAGGCAGTGAGTTTCGGAATTTTTGATATTGCAGCATATAATTATTTCCTGTTTAAAAATTTAGAGGCAGTGAGTTTAGTAAGAAAAGCTATGGTTTAACAATTGAATTCGTAAGAGTTGCAGTGAGTTCCAAATATATCTTTTCGATCAAACTGCAATCAAAGCGGATATCAAATTGTTTGAAATTTTGAATTGTGCGTTTTCGTATGAACTACTTGAGGTTTTTGAGAAATTTTCCCGAAAATCACCTTGAAAAACCAGACTCGCTGAATATTTTCAAAAAGTAAAAGGAGCTTAATTTGTTCTTACTAGCAAAATTTTCAATTTACGCTTTTTAATAAAAACCACAAAAAGATTTTTTGCAATGGGTATTAAAAGATTTGCGTTCTTTTCCGACCAAAAATGCTATCGGGTAAGATTTTAATGTGAAAGCATTGGCAATCATCATTTTTCGAAAGCTTGTCTTCCCATCGTTATACAAATTTTAGCGTTAATTCTTCATGAAAATCTTTCAAATATGCTATTAATGAACAAAAAACGAATCAGCAAAACTTGTGATAAAATTATAAAAATTTATAATCCCAGGCTATTCTTTAATGGTAGTTTCTCTGTCTATGCTGAAATTGTCTTTTTCTAGACTGGCTGATCTGAAATCCAAATTTTTATCTCATAAAGTTTACTTATCAGTACGCGACGTCTTGTGTCTTAAGTTTATCAAGGTAAAGCAACGAAACTTAATGTCAGTATAGATACAGATATCTATGATGCAACAAACAGTTTCGTTTACAAGTTTTTGAAGCTGCTAACCAAAAATTTGGAAACAATTTTCCCTACATAATTTTTTTCAACAAGCATATACTTTGCATTGAATACTTATTGTTCACGATTGGTGTTCATTGGCTTCATTCAGCTGGTTTATACTGTCTTTTGACCCAATATGTAAGGTCATATGTTATCTCAAAAACATTCTTTGACAAAGCTGATTTTCTAAAAGAACATGAAAACAGCCATTACTCTTCAAAAAAGTTATTTTGGCCTACACTTCTTTTAATATACTGCTTTTTGCTTTGTTTAGTATCAGTGTCTTTAAATGTTTCATCGGATAATTTGTCTCCTTCATAAAGTCAGGGCTTAATTTTTTTTCTGATTATTTTTTAGGAGTTTCGCTGCTGTGTTGTTGGGATCTTTTCCGTATGTGCCTTCCAGTTACAGAGCAGGTGCCATTTTTTATTTAATCATTATATAAAAAATGGCCCTTACTTCCAGTGGCTGCAAATAATAAGCGCCGACTATGCTGGGGCAAAAACAGAAAAATTTTCAATTCAAATTTTCATTTCAAATTTTTTTGAGCAAGATTGTTTTTCTAACGGGCGACGGGCATTGAAAATTTAAACTGAAATTGCCTCATTTTTCAGAATTCAAACGAGTTTGATTCTTAGCCAAATCATTGCAACTGCGGAAGCAATCTTGGCCACGAATAGCTGATTTGACAACCAAAATGGCTTGGTTAAACCTCAAGGTGGAATTGAATACTAAAATACGATAACCTAATGTTAAATGAGGAAGCTTCAATAAAACAGAAATTCATTTGGTAAAGGCTTCAAATGCTCCAAATTATTCAATGCTTCAGTTGTTTACTTGCAATCTACGCCTGAATTTTTCTCTGACCAAAATTCAAAGCCATTGAACACCAAATCTATGAATGTAAGGCACCTAACTGAAGTTTAAGCGTAGTCAGATTTCTATGCTTGACAACAAATATCGAATAAAAGTGCATACTTTTTAGCCAACCGAAGTTGTGCAGAAAAATTCAGTTGTGCAGAAATTATCAAATACAGAAGAGTTACAATTTTTGTCTTGATTTATAGGCTGAGAAGGAATCACCAACTCTAGCAGTTTTTTAAAACAAAAAAATAGATTAAAAGCAAACAAATAATTTATCTGAAACACAAAACTTTGAGTAATTTCTCAGTTTTTTTAAAAAAAGAACGGAATTGCAATTTTTGTTCAGTGCCTCAAGTTTAACTCATTTATCACTCGTATCAGCTTTTGATATCTCAGCAGATTAATATTTCTTATTTAAAAATCCAGAGGCACTGAGTTTAGCAAAAAGTGCTATGGTTTAGCAAGTTAATTCGTACGAGTTGCAGTGGTTTCCAAATATATCTTTTTGATCAAATTGCGCTCAAAGAAAATATCAATTTCTTCAGAAATTTTGGTTTGTGCGTTTTCGTATGAACTACTGGGTTTTTGAGATTTTTTCCCAAGAAATCATCTTGAAAAGTCAGACTCGTTGAAGGTTTTCAAGAAATGCATTTTCAAACAGGGAAAGGGGAATAATTTGATCTTACTAGCAAAATTTTCTATGATCCTACCAGCGAAACACTTAAGTTTTTTACGACGAACCACAAAAGGACTTTTTGGAATTGGTATTACAAGAATTGCGGTACTTTCCGACGGAAAAAACTATCGGGGAATTTTCGTGAGACTTGAGGTTGACAGTGGCAATTTTTCTCCCTTAATGTTAGAACAAACATTGACAATCACCATTTTTTGAAAGCAAGTTTTCCCATTGTTTTTTATTTTTTAGCGTTAAAGTTTCATGAAAAGCTTTCAAACTTGCTATTGTTGACTTTTAATTGTGCTTGAACGAGAAACGAATGAGCAGAACTAGTGATAAAACAATAAAAAAGATATATTCCACGCTATTCTTTCATGATATTTTTCTGTCTATGCTGAAATTGTCGGATTTTTCCATCTTTTTTTTCTAGACTGGCTCATCTGAAATCCAAATTGTTATCCCATAAATCTTTCTTATTAGTAGGCGGCGTCTTGCGTCTTAAATATATTTACGTAAAGCAACGAAACGTAATGTTTGGATAGAAACAGATATCTATATAAGGCAACATACAATGTCGTTTTCAATTTATTCAAGAGCCTACGCAAAAATTCGAAACAATTTTTCCTTAATAATTGTTGTTCAACCAGCATATTCTTCGCATTGAAAATTTATTTTTTCTAAAATCAGTCCGATTTTTTACCATGTTCTGTAACTGATACATCATTTGTCCATTGCAAAGATACTCGCATTGATGATGAGCTCAGTAACAATAATTGGCAAGGTTTAAATCTTGATTTTGGGAATTAAAAACTACTTGAGATTATTGAGGAACAAAGCTTCCACTTGTTGCCCAAGACATTGCAGAATAGTTATCATGCAAGATTCGTACTAATTCATACTAAGTATTCCAATTTTAGTACAATTTAGTAGGAGTCATGCAAGATATCTAGTCTATTCTGTTGTACTAGATAGTTATCTTTTATGATCTTTCAAGAACTTGAAACAATTAGTTCGCACCTTGCGCGATAACTATACCATCCTAATGAATAGTTTTCTTGCAAGATTTTACAAGAACTGGCAAGATAATTATTCGTGTAATCAGCGGTACTAAAAATGACCTAATTTTGTATGAATGTGTAAAAAATTTGAAAGTTAAAAACGTACTAGATAAAGTTAAGAAAAATATAGCTTAACCGAATCAGAGATTTAAGGTGAACCGTTGTAAATTTAAAGTTTACCTTAACTTTATCGTAATTTGAGTTTCGCACCAATGAGAACCAATACTTGATTATTATTGTAAGTTTTAATAAGAAGCGTATTAGAGAATGTGAAATCGTACTAAGTTAGTCCAAGGAAATGTTATCTTATAAGAATTTGCAAGTTTCCTACTATAGGGAGAAAACCTTACAATTTCTTGTAGCTTCAGCAAGAGTACAGAGAATACTTATCTTTCAAGTTCTTGCAATAGTCATAACTATTTTGTAGGTTCTGTTTTAAAAAACTTAAAAGATCCTATAGGATTTGTACTAAGGATACAGGAATCTGCAAGTTGACGTTGTGAGAATTAGTACGAATCTTGCAAGATAACTATTCCTGGGTGACTAGGGTGTCAAAAATGTTTGTTTAAATTAAATATAATTGATTATAAAACCATGTCTTTGTTTCAGCAAATGACAACTGCTCTATAGACAGTGTTATACAAACAGGTACACTATTTTAACACTTTAGCACATCTTAATTTTATAGTATTTTTAAGTTTACGGCTTTGTCTGGAAAGACTATGTACTCAAAGAACATTTTTAGAAGTAGAAAAATGAGGAATAATATAAAAAAGCTTTAACTCTTTCAGTTACTTCTGATTAAATCAGCTAATTGATCCCTCGTTGCATTGAAACTTTACACACGAGCCAATAGTGCGGCAGTTATTGACCTCGTTGTAACTTAATCCATTACACCATTTCCACTAATAATCATTCTACTATCGGACTTTGCTGCTTTTCAGGCTCAATCAACAACTTAGCTGCAAAAATGTGTCATTTTGGGGCTGATGCCACACAGCAATCTGCTCTAATCAGCTTTTCTTTAAACGCTCTATACGTTTTTTTATCATACCTATCTTACTTAACTGGCTATACTTTCAAATGATCAATAATATTTTCATCTGAGCGTCAGGGGAGTGCACGCCAACAAAAAGCTTTTGTGTTGAAGAGGTATCTGTTAAATGGTTGAAGAACCAAAAATGCGATCATTTTATCATACGAGAAGTCATTTCGCACCTTTTTGGGGACTGATAGTGGAAATGTGATGCGTCTTTTGTTCATAAATGACAAAACCTATCAAAAGAACAACAACTGAATTTTCACATTGAGTTTTGAAAGTGAAGTCAATTTTCACTTTTTTCAATATTTTTGTACAAAAAAAAATTCGAAAGCCTTTTTAACTGTTGAAATAGTTGCAAAACTGAAATCTGCATCCATTTGAATCCAGTTGCAAGATTGAAATCATGGTTCACGTTCAATATGGGGAGTAGATTAATCTATTGTTGGTCTTTATATTATTTTGTCATATCAACTTACAGGAATCAAACTATTGACTAGATAAAAAAGTGGTGGTATTAATGAAGTTGACAAAAATTTGTTGCGAAGAAAGCGGATTTTTGAAACCTAACCTTTGCTGATTTTCTCGTAATGTTGTGGCTTAGTCTCAAGAATGACAATTTTTAATGAAATTTAAATGCTGCATAATTTTGGTTAATCAACGGGACAGAGTCTTTACTTTATATTCTTTTTACTGACTTAGACTACTACAACTGTTCTCAAAATGTTTCAGAGAATTTTTGAATTTTGCTTTAATTCGTTGTTCTATATGTTCCTTTTGCACAAATTGTAGTTCTGTATAATTTATCTTGTAGGGAAGCAATTATTGTAAACGTGTGTGTCTTTTTTAATGCAAATTTTTTGCTTGACCGTTTTGTCTTTCCGAGTGACATTTACGCCCTTGACTTTTTGCGTTTCGCGTGATCTAGAACTCTCTCTCTCTCTCTCTCTCTCTCTCTCTCTCTCTCTCTCTCTCTCTCTCTCTCTCTCTCTCTCTCTCTCTCTCTCTCTCTCTCTCTCTCTAATTGGCGACAATTCAATACTAAAAGTCAAATGAAACGTGCGCCGGAACCGGTTCTATTTTTCATTTTAAATTTTAATAGTGGTATATGTTAACCTATAAAGTGGTTATTTGAAGCGCACTACTAAACTTCTTAGTTCCATTTAGGCTACCCCCCCCCCCCCCCGGATTGAAGCAGGCTGCATTTGATTGGAGCTAACCACAAGTCGTTCGAGATCTATTCTTCCAACCTTCAGTCGGTTATGTTTTTGTTTGTGTTTTGGCTGGCATTTTTCAATTGATGTGCTGGTCAGGTAGAGTACTTCTAAGTTTTTCCATCAATTCTTTTAATTGTTTTTCTGGACGTGTCCTGCTATGTTTTTTTTAAAATTCGCTTTACTTTTTGATCACGTTTTTCTTTTTACATAGGTCACGACTTTCACGTTTGAATTCTGAGTTACCTCACTCACTGTTTCAACTGAATGGTTTTTAATTGCTCTCGAACGAAGTTTGTAGCAATTATATT
The DNA here is from genome assembly GCF_964194025.1 of Convolutriloba macropyga. Classification (NCBI taxonomy): domain Eukaryota; kingdom Metazoa; phylum Xenacoelomorpha; order Acoela; family Convolutidae; genus Convolutriloba; species Convolutriloba macropyga. The sequence goes on from NW_027451437.1 coordinate 39,373, forward strand.
AGTCCTGTGGGTCTTTTTTTAATGCGATTTTTCGCTTGACCGATTTTTCGTCTGACGCTTTTGACTTTTCGTCCTCAAAAACGGGATAAACAGGTCGCGCCCAGCGGGCATTAAGTGCTCTTAGAGCCTTTCAGCTCTGTTTTGGCTCAAACTGTTTTGGAGACTCATACTAATACTTATGGTGTGAAGGGCGGTTCTTAGAGGTTGAAGACAACCCAGCTGCTGACTCCCCCCCTATTGCCAACACCACCCCACCGCGCTGTTGCCCCCCCCACCCCAGAGTGCCCCCCCCCCCAATCAGCCCTCGCCTGGGGGCACCCACCCTCTCCCGTGGCTAGCTACTGACAAACAAACGCTTGCTAAAAACGCAAATTTATACTAGTTTGCAATTTTTTTCAAGCTTTTTGAAAATTTTTGAAGTTTTTTGATTTTTATCAGTCCTAGGTGTCAAGAAACCTCCTTTAGATGTTAAAAATAGGTTACTGCGAAGTTTCTAGTGGTAATGTAATGGTTTCAACATTACACCATCACGAATTTTAGCAATTTTTTTGACAAAACGTGCAATTTTTTTCAACTTTTTTGACATTTTTTTCCTTATTCAGCTCTTTACAGACCCAGGGGACAGAAAACATTCTATGGGGTTTAATAAAAAGTTACTGACAAATTTTTAATGGTAATGGAATAGTTTTTCTACTCTTTAATGTCACAAACTTTAGCAATTTCTTGATAAATTTTGATTTTTTCATGTTTTTTTGAAATTTCTGTCGGTTTTTAGACATTTTCAGCCATAAGATCCAAGAAACCTCCTCTAGGGTTTTAAAATAGGTTTCTGAATAGTTTTTAGATTAAATGGAATGTCGTGCAATTTTTTAATATCACGAATTTTAGCATATTTTGATATTTTTTGCCATTTTTTTCCAATTTTTTAACATTTATAGTTATTTTTCAGATTTTTTTGAGCCTCAAGAATCAAAAAAGCCTCCGTTAGGGTTTGATAATAAGTTTTTGGAAATTTTTTGGTGGCCATGGAATAATATTCAACTTTTTAATATCAAGTTTTAGCAACTCTTTTTTAAACTTGCAATTTTTGAAATTTTTTGAAATTTTTGTCATTTTTTAGCTTTCTCTTGCCTCAAGGGCCACGGAACTTCTTCCAGGGTTTGATAATATGTTACTGCATAGATTATATAAGTAATGGAATGTTCTTCAAGATTTTAATATCACCAATTTAAGCAATATTTAAAATTGTTTGCAATTTTTTCATGTTTTTGAATTTTTTCCGGCAACAGAGGCCCTGGGAACTCCTCTAAGGTTTGATAATAAGCTGCTGCATAGTTTCGAGAGTTAATGGGATTGTGGTCAAACATTTTTATGATTCCACTTTTAGTAATATAAAAAAACTTTAAAATTTTAGTTTTAATTAATAAAAATTTTTTTTTTTCAAATTTTTGTTCCAATTGTATGGATCTTTATGAGCCAGTGAAACTATTTCAGGCTTGAAACAGGGATACTGATTAGTCTCTTGAAACAATGAAATGGTTTTTAAGATATTAGTGTTAAAATTTGCAATTTTTTCCAAATTTTTTGAAATATTTTTTGTCCTTTTCCGAGTCTAACAACCATTACTGGCCTACGAAACTTTTCAAGTCTCGGAGATGGGTTACTTGACCGAAGTTTCAAGACAAAAAATGGTTTTGATTTTTTTTATTGCAGAGTTCGAAACTTTTCCTTAATTTGGCCATATTCATTTTTTATTTGATTTATTTATTAACAAGGTTGGAAAACTAGAAGTTGCAGTGTCGAATTCAATCATCGAAGATATTCCTGTCTCCTTCTCTCTCTTTAGTTGGGGTTCCTTTCCTTCTGCTTCTCGTTCACGTTATCTCTCTCTCTCTCTCTCTCTCTCTCTCTCTCTCTCTTTGTTGATTCCGTACTTCAGCTGCGGTTATGTGGCGTAATGTCACCATCTCTGATCCTCATTATCAATGAGTTAGAGTTGAAATGTTTTTTTGTTATAAATGATCTAACAGCCACTTTTAGGAAACCATTCTTAAATGCTCTCAAAGGCAATTTGTAGCAAATATATTAATCCTGTTTGTCTTTTATGCAATTTTTCGATTGTCCGATTTTTTGTCTCACTCATTTGACTTTCGTATTCAAAAACGGGATAAAGAGGTAGCGCTCTGAGGACACTAAACCGTGGCTAAACCGTGGCCAACCCCTCGCCGGTCGTTTGAGAGCAATTCACCCGACGTTAGTCGGTTATGTTTAATTTCATTCTTTCAATGAATTACGCAAGATAGTGGAAACAGTCAAGATCAAAAGAACAAAATAAAAAAGACGGGATAAACCGATAAAGCCGGGTCATTAAGTCATTGAGAATTAGGTTGTAAAAGTTCATTAGAGTGTTTGCAAGCTGATTTTGGTAGTAATCCTAGTAGCTTTGAATTTAGAAGTTGAATTAAGTATAGTTGTAGAATCCAACTGAAACTGCACGCCGATTTAGAAAGAACACTTTGTGACACTGAAAAAAAAGAAAAAAAACGGTCAATTTATCTCTTCTTTTTCTGTTTCAACCCCGATGTGAATCAAACCCGTCAACGGCGCTGTTTTACGGTAATCTGCCTGCTATGTTTGGTTTCAGTACAACGTTTAAACAATTTAGAGGCCGAATTTAGACTTCTTTGCATCTAACTAAATGCGGCCAAAATAGAACACAATTTGGCATTCAGAATAATTAAGCTATCGTAAACTTTCTAAATGATTCAATGCTAGTTTAGGGCAGAGGGTCAATGGTGGCTATTTTACGCATATTTTTTAGTTCGTTTTTCCTCCCGATTTTTTTTCAGTTTTATACAAGTCCAGCCTCATTCGAACTCGACTCTGTCTTGCGACTATCACTTTTTCAACTGATTGGATCGTAAACTTTTTGTACTTTGAGTTAAGCAGTGTCTTTAATACAGTTCAGATCGAGAGAGAAATATGAAAAAAAAGCAGATACACAGATAAAACTGGGCACTAAAACTTAACGTTAAAGGTATTAATTGCATTTTGTTATCAAAATATCTTAGAATGCACCTTTTCTAGTTTATTCTGGGTTAGTGAAGAATTTTCACATAACAATGGCTTCTAATGTAGGGGATTTGAAAGTAAAATCACTTCTTGAAATCACAAAAAAATATCCGTCAAAGAGTTTGGAGTCCCCAGTCAACAACGAATGGTTATCTTGCAAGATCTTGCAAGATTCTGGCAAAATCTTGCAAGACGATACATCGTCTTGCAAGTTTTTCTCCCAAAATCTTGCAAGATCTTGCAAGATAACCCTTTGTCTTGCAAGAATCTTGCAAGATAACCATTCATCTTGCAAATATGCAAATAAATGGAACATGATCGAAAAAGATCAAAATGAGACGCGAATATTGCTTCCCATCAATTTTTTTTTACATTGTGATACATAATTACAACCAAATAGCATCAACTTTGTTTTTTTTTCCGCTAAAACTAAAAATTGAAATCAATTTAGAAAAAGAAAGTAAATTGTTTTCCATAGTAGCAGAAACAAGAATTTTTAAGCACGAATTAATTTAATTAAATTAGAGTAACCAGTATTAATGCCAACGGCTGTAATAAAATACAGATATCTGGTATAAATTTTGTTTCAAATGATCTCTGAAAACTCATTCCACTATATTTTGGTAATAGTTTGCGCTAAATGAAAGATAGGGCGTCTAAAACAGCCAATGATAGCAGAGCTCGATCGGAACGAACTTGCAAGAATCTTACGAGATAACCACTCTTCTTACAAGATCTTGCAAGATAGCCATCGTCTTGCAAGATCTTGCAAGATAACCATTTTTTTTTTGCAAGATCGTGCAAGATAACCATTTTTGCAAGAATCTTGGACGATCTTGCAAGATAACCATCTGGTCTCGACTAGGGGTTATCTCTATCTATACTATAAAGCAAGCAAGAGTATTTTGCAGCTATGTTGAAAAAGCACTTGTTATGTTTGTAAAGTAGCTTTTGAGGCGCTTTAGATTCCCACACAGACACAGTAGAGTAAAATTCTAAAGAGTAAAAGGTCTTGGGTAAAACAAAGTTCAATACTGAATTTGGAGGTTTCATGCATCAGTTTTTTGTAATAAGTTGACGTCCAGGGTAAAGGAAGCTCAAAACTATTCTCAAAATAATTTGTTTAGAAGGTGGAGTTATCAAATTTTGTTCTTGTCAAACTAGCAGCAAATACTCCAAAACGTTTCACCAATGCTGTGAGAAGTATTTCCAAACAGTCAGAACATGTATGATGACCAAACAGAAGAACAACTGCGTGGATGGAAACTGGCGTCATCGATGCTCTCACTCTTCCGTAATTTCCGTACTGCCATTGTGTTCTACTTTTTTTGACAACTTGTAGGCCATTTTTAAAAGAAAATCTTTTCATGGAAAAAGTTTTATCCTAAACTTGAGGATGCATGCTATCTAAATTATGTTGAAACAAGATACTGCAATCTGGCTAGATGCTACCCCCAACATATTATATTAATTTAAAAAAGAAAGGTGCTTGGAAATAGCAATTCTGCATGTATCAATTCATTCAATACTTCCACTATAACGTTTAACCTTGACTGGAATCTTTTGACCTGTTTAATTCATAGCATTTATTTACGACTTTTTACGACTCGAAAG
>NW_027451438.1:0-21837 GCF_964194025.1 Convolutriloba macropyga
CCGAATGTCTTCTTTTTCTCGATGTGGCGGTGAAAAGATATTTTTTAAGTTTTTCTTTACGTTTGGCATTTCTATATGGATTGTGGTTTATATCAAATTTGTAGCTGAATTTTTGTGGTGAGTAGCTAGCGGCGCAATTTCTTCAGTATACTGACATTATTGAATTATCTGGTGTATTTGATAAAACGTCAATTTGGATTTTATGTAGTGGTATTTGATAAATCTTTAGCTAAATCTTATTTAGTTAAATAAGATTTAACTAAATCTAAATAGAAATGGCTTAACTTTAAATCCAATCAAACTTTAGACATTACTGTTGCTAGTAATGTTTTATCGATAATAATGTTCTCTATTGTGCTATATGAAACATAAATCTCATTGTGCATTTGTATTTGTATTTTATGTTTATATTACTCATTCATTCTCGCCAAAACCGTCAAATCAAACCAAATTTGGCATTTAGTATCCCCTGTGTAGGTAGAATGTAGTACAACAAGATTTTTTGCTGTAGCTTGCCTAGGAAAAAAGTTAAATTTTCATACGGAAATTTGCGAATTTTGCGAATAAGAAATTTTTAAAATAGGTGTTTTTTTATCGGACAAAGGAGTTGTTCAAGTCCAATCAAACTGGCATGGGAAATCTCCAGAGTCTAGATCAGAGAGAATGGAGAGTTGTGATCTTCATCAAAATTTCACAGGAGTTGGAAAATTGCGATAAGGTTGCGATTAGCTAAAGAAAAGTCTTCTCTCGGAATTCGTCTTCTAAGTTGCTCTGTTAGCAGTTCGTTCTTTGCCGACTTGTGCGGCTGAATGAACTGCTTATAGACACTTAACTAGGCCTTTTTTTAAAAAAATTGTAGATCTGGTCAAAAGATTACACTTCTTAGAAAACTTGAAATTTCTGTTCAGTTAAAAAAAAGTCTTCTCTAAAAGTCTTCTTCTTCTCGAGGTGGTGGCGAAAAGATATTTTAGTTATTTCTGCCCTTTTTGCCATAAACTAGGTTGAGATAACTTAAGATGTAGTGTGATTAAGTGAAAATTCCTACGGAATATTAAAATTGCGATATATTTTGCTATTGATTAAAGAAAAGTCTTCTCTCGGAATTCTTCCTTTTTCTCGAGATCCGAGTGAAATGAGATATTTTAGTTTTCTCTTCAGTTTCTGCTTTTACATAGCTTGTAGCAACTATATGAAGTCTGATTTATTTAAAAATTTCTCCGGAATTGGAAAATTGCGATAAAAGTTGCGATTATTTAAAGAAAAGTCTTCTCTCGGAGTTCTTCTCTTTTTCTCGAGATCCTAGTGAAATGAGATATTTTAGTTTATTCATTACTTTCTGCTTTTCTATAGGTTGTAACAACTATTTGAAGTCTGATTTACGTGAAAATTCCTCCGGAATTGGAAAATTGCAATAAAAGGTGCGATTATTTAAAGAAAAGTCTTCTCTCGGAATTTTTCTCTTTTTCTCGAGATCCTAGAGTGAAATGAGAAATTTTTAGTTTTTTCATTACTTTCTGCTTTTCTATAGGTTGTAACAACCATTTGAAGTCTGATTTACTTGAAAAAACCTCCGGAATTGGAAAATTGCGATAAAAATTGCGATTATTTAAAGAAAAGTCTTCTCTCGGAATTCTTCTCTTTTTCTCGAGATCCTAGTGAAATGAGATATTTTAGTTTTTTTCATTTTTTTCTGCTTTTCTATAGGTTGTAACAATCATTTGAAGTCTGATTTACTTGAAAATTCCTCCGGAATTGGAAAGTTGCGATAAAAGTTGCGATTATTTAAAGAAAGGTCTTCTCTCGGAATTCTTCTCTTTTTCTCGGGATCATAGTGCAAAGAATTATTTTAACTTTTTCGGCCCTTTTTGCCATAAACTAGGTTGAAATAACTGAATGCAGTGTGCTTCATATCAAAAGGCTAGTGGAATCGATAAATTCCGTTAGAACTTGAACTTTATCTTCAGTGAAAAAAAGTCTTCTCTAGAAGTCTTCTATTTCTCGAGACGTACGTGATATAATATGTCTGTTTTTCCTTAGTTTTTTAGAGTTCCCTAGGCTGTACAACCTCTTTGCAGTCTGATATGAGAGGAAATTCGCTGAAAATGGCGAACTTGCCAGAAAACTGCAAACTTCTATATCTCAGTAAAAAAAAGTCTTCTGTAAAAGTCTTCTATTTCTCGAGATGTAGGTGATATGATTTGTCTGTTTTTTTCTTAGTTCTTTGTAGTTCATTAGTTGGTACCATCTGTATTCAGTCCTATTTCATTGTTGATTTGGCGAAAATTGTCTTTTTCCGGAAAACTTGAAACCTCTCTTTGTCAGTAAAAAAAGTTTTCTCTAAAAGTCTTCTTTTTCTCGAGGTGGCGGTGAAAAGAGATTTTTTAGTTTTTTCTGCCCTTTTTGCTATTAACTAGGTTGAAATAACTTAATGCAGTGTGAATCATATCAAAAGACTAGTGGAAACGATAAATTGCGTTAAATGTTGAAATTTCTCTTCAGTAAAACAAAAGTCTTCTCTTAAAGTCTTCTATTTCTCGAGATGTAGGTGATATAAGAGATGTCTCTTTTTTCTTAGTTTTTTTGTAGTTCCCTAGGCTGTATTATCTCTTTGCAGTCTGATATGAGATGAGATTCGCTGAAAATGGCGAACTTGCCAGAAAAATGCAAAAATCTATATCTCAGTAAAAAAAAGTCTTCTGTAAAAGTCTTCTATTTCTCGAGATGTAGGTGATGTGATTTGTCTGTTTTCTTTTAGTTCTTTGTAGTTCATTAGTTTGCACCATCTGCATTCAGTCTTATTTGAGTCTAGATATGGCCAAAATGGTCACTTTCCGGAAAACTTGAAACTTCTCTCTTGCGAATTATGCGAATAAGAAATTTTTAAAATAGCTGTTCTGATAGCGGCTCGTTCTTAGCTGACTTGTGCGGCTGAAGGAACTGCTAGTGGGCACTTATCTAGGCTTTGATGTGGGATTTGCATCAAATTTCAACCGGAATTGGAAAATTGCGATAAAAGATGCGATCAGAGAAAAGTCTTCTATCGGAATTCTTCTCTTTTTCTCGAGATCCTAGTGAAGTGAGATATTTTAGTTTTTCTTCACTTTCTGCTTTTCTATAGGTTGTAACAACTATCTGAAGTCTGATTTAACCAAAATTTCCTCCGGAATTGGACGATTGCGATAAAAGTTGCGATTGTTTAAAGAAAAGTCTTCTAACGGAATTCTTCTCTTTTTCTCGAGAGCCTAGTGAAGTGAGATATTTCAGTTTTTTCTGTACTTTCTGCTTTTCTATAGGTTGTAGCAACTATATGAAGTCTGATTCACTTAAAAATTCCTTCGGAATTGGAAAATTGCGATAAAAGTTATTTAAGAAGCGATTATTTAAGAAGCGATAAAAGATAAAAGCGATTATTTAAAGAAAAGTCTTCTCTCGGAATTCTTCTTTTTCTCGAGATGCAGAGATCCGGTGGTGTTGAAATGAAATTTTTTTGATTTTTGGTCCTTTTTGCAGTACAATTTGGTATGGAGTATCCCCCGTGTAAGTAAAATCTAGGACAGAAAGATTTTTTACTATAGCTTGCCTAGGAAAAAAGTTAGTTTTTCATACAGAAATTTGCGACTTTCGCGAATAACGAATTTTGAAAATAGGCCTTTTTCATCGGATCAAGGAGTTGTCCAAATCTAACCAAACTCGGTATGGAGTATCACCAATGTAGATAGAATGTAGGGCAGAAGAAATTTTTGCTATAGCTTGCCTAGGGAAGAAGTTAGTTTTTCATACGGAAATTTGCGACTTTCGCGAATAAAGATTTTTGAAAACAGGTCTTTTTCGTTGGATTGAGGAGTTGTCCAAAACTAACCAAACTCGGCATGGAGAATCCCCAGTGTATGTAGAGTCTAAAACAAAACGATTTTTTTCTCTAGCTTGCCTAGGGAAAAAAGCTAGTTTTTCATACGGAAATTTGCGAATTTCGCGAATAACGAATTTTGAAAACAGTCTTTTTCGTCGGATCGAGGAGTTGTCCAAATCCAACCAAACTCAGTATGGAGTATCCCCAGTGTATGTAGAGTCTAAAACGAAAAGAATTTTTTCTCTAGCTTGCCTAGGAAAAAAGTTAGTTTTTCATACGGAAATTTGCAAATTTTGCGAATAAGAAATTTTTAAAATGGGTGTTTTTTATCAGACCAAGGAGTTGTTCAAATCCAATCAAACTTGACTTGAGAAATTCCAGAGTCTAAATCAGAGACAATAGAGAGTTGTGATCTTCATCAAAATTTCACAGGAATTGGAAAACTGCGATAAAAGTTGCAATTATTTAAAGAAAGGTCTTCTCTCGGAATTCTTCTCTTTTTCTCGAGATCTAGTGAAATGAGATTTTTTAGTTTTTCTTTACTTTCCTCTTTTCTTTAGCTTGTAACAACTATTTGAAGTCTGATTTACTTGAAAATTCCTCCGGAATTGGAAAATTGCGGTAAAAGTTGCGATTATTTAAAAAAAGGTCTTCTCTCGGAATTCTTCTCTTTTTCTCGAGATTCTTAGTGCAAAGAGATATTTTAGTTTTTCTTGCACCGTTGAGATTTTAAATGGTGCTTAAACCAATAATAATAATAATAATAATAATAATAATAACAATAATAATAATAATAAAAATAATAATAATAATAATAATAATAATAATAATAATAATAATAATAATAATAATAATAATAATAATAATAATAATAATAAAAATAATAATTGTTATGACTGATTCAAAACGCGTGTCTCAAGTTGTTAATTTTGTCCTTTATTCACCGAGGGATTCGGTTGTATTTCAATATCAAACTATGTCAGAATAAGTTCAGTTAACACAATGAAGAGATTTACAAAATATAGTCAGACGGTACCTGTCAGTACCGGTTGAAGTAGTTCAAGTAACGTTAGCTTACCAAGGTCAAGTAAGTAAAGTTAAACAGCTCATGAAACAAAGTGAACTAGAAAGAATTTTATATGTGAGTTTTATACAGTTTGTACTAAATGATGAGTTTCAATGGAGAGTAATCCCTAGGGAAGATGCCACCCGCACCACACACCCCCGTCGACAAGAATTTTGAGGTACTCAAATTTCTTCTGGGTTGAAGAAATCGCTTGTGTATACTCGATATCGAGCTCTTTGCAGGAGACGTAGCTGGGGTCTTGTGTTCTTCTTCGTTCGCCGTTGGTACGCTTGGGGGATCGTTCACAGTTGCCGGTTCTGCTGTCGGTTCGTCCGAAATGTTCTCAGTGTTGTCCTCGCTAATTGTTATAATAGGGGTGTCCGCCGTGTTTGTGTTCTCGGATGTTGTTGAGTCAAGATATACATTTTCTACTTGTTTAATAGGAGGTTGGATCGGGAAGTCCTCTGTTGAGCTCATTTCCAGGCCAGTATTTTCTTGGTTGGGTTGGTTCCAGATTTTATTGACAATCTTGTCCCATCGCGGTGTGGACTTCATGATGCCCTGGGGAAATGTTCGTGCAGGAGGGGAGTAGGAGCGAGAGGGTTGTTGTTGATTGGTGGATTCGTGATGTGATGATTTCAAAAGGTTTTGTCCCCGGGGACTCGGGTTCGATGCTATGTATTTTGACCGTTGGCGAAAACTTCAGTTTGTTTTTGTTTACTGATGTGAAGCTTTAACTGTCCGAGGAGCTGGAGTAGAGTAATTTACGATCGGGTCCTAACTTTGCTTCTCGTGAATGCTGTAGGGCGGCGGCTTTTGATTTTTGTTCGAACGTGGAAGCAATCGATGGTTTTGTCAGTCTTGCCTTTGCATTCTTTAGCCATTGTGGCCTTTTCGGGCTCCCGGGGGATTTACTTTTTGTTGCTTGTTGGCGTTGCTGCTTTTGGGGTTGCTTCGACGTGACTTTCTTTGCAGCTCGCTGGCGTTTGTGGGTTTGCTGGATTCTCCTGGCCATAGCTACTATCTCTGCATGTCCCATTGGTTGGGTGTCTATTACGCTGCGGCTGGGGCCCGGTTGGTTCTGTGGCGTCGACGTTTGTTTGAGAGGGGTTTTTTGCTGTTGTTTTGCGTTGGCCTCTTGTTGTCTGGCGAGGGCTGCTTTTTCTTCTAAACAGAACTTTCTTATTTTTTCTTGGTTGCGTTTATATTCGCCAACTGTTTTACAAGCTACCATATGTATTAGTCTAGGTTTAGGTTCAGGTTCGGTTTCGCGGGGTTTTGTTTCGGTTACTATGGCTAGGTCGTTTCTTCTTATTACAGTGTTTTTTCGATTATCGGTATCTAACGTTATTGTGTGGGGAGAGTAGTTAGTTATGGTACCGTCAGGGATGATATTCCATTGGGGTTTTAACGTTCCCCGGGGTTCCGGTACCCTTCGTGCTAAAGTTTTTCTTGCTACGTTTTTTCTATTGTAAATTACGGTGGAGTTCTTATCGCCGAAGGTAATTTCTAATCTGTCAGGTATGATCTTACCAGGAGCGCGCTTGTGGCTAAGCAGCGGCGCGTTCTCTGAGTCATCTGTGTCGCTGTTGGCCGGGATTGGTTGGTATTGAGCCTTGTATTGAATGTCAAGCTCGGGTTCGCTATAATGATCCCAGTCCCACGTTATTTCCCTGGGGAGCGCTGGGTGTTGTAGCGTTGCTTGATCTGAAGCATATTTATTTATTTGTTTGTATGACAGATTTTTGTTTGATGGTTTTGTTATTATGTTGGAAAGTTCTGTGTTGGGAGGTCTACCGAAGTGGGCTACAAAAGGTTTTATTTTTGTTGTCGCGTTCGGAATAAGTCCTATCGATTCTATGATTTTAGCTACTATTGTTGCTAAGTCGGCGGATGACCATAAAGGGTCGTGTTCCATTACCGCAATTCGTCTTTTTAGCGTTTGAATTATTCTTTCTACCATTCCCGTGGCCCTGTGGTCTCCCGCGGGCGCTAGGATTAGTTTGATGTTTTTGTTTTTGCAGAAAAGTTCAAATTCTCTTGCTTTAAAGGCTTGGGCTTGATCGCATCTAATGGAACGTGGTATGCCGTGGAATCGACAATATTCTTCTAAGTAATTTAAAGCTGTTTGTGTGTCGCAATCTTTGAATACCTCTGCGTGGGGGTATCTTGTTAAGCGATCTACTGATACTAATATATTGTAATTTTGTTTATGTTCTCTAAACGGTATTGGTCCCGCAAAATCTATTTGTACTTCTTCGTTTGGTTCACTTAGCTTAGATAGGATCCCTAGGGAGTTTTTTGGGGTTATTGGTTTAAGATTTTTACCTTTCTTAATGCAGTCCCCACATGATTGGGTTTTTTCTGTTACTTTCCTATGGATACGAGGGAACCAGACTAGGTCTGCTAGTCGGAGCATCCCAGCTTGGCCCGGGTGGGTCTGATGTAGGGAGTTTATCACCAATTGTTTAAGTGATATTGGTATCATGAGTCGGTGGTCGTACAGTACACAACCGGAAGGTGTTATTGATAGATCTCTCTTTAGGGAGTAGAAATATGGGCTGACCCTCTTGATAGTGTCCCAGTCCTTATCTTTAATGAGCTTAATAACTGGGGCCAATTGGCGGTCTTTTGTCGTTGCCTCTGTGACAAATTCCTCCCCGAAAACTTGGCTAAGGTTTTTCCTGTTTTGAGGCATATCCGTACAATTGGCTAGGGGATAGAATGGGTTTTGGGGGTCGGGTCTTATGACTGATCGTCCTAGTCCCTTGTTGTTTTCGTTATCGGTTTGAGTGGCGATGGTAATCTTGTCAGTGCTCATTTTGATCTTGTTTGGGGCTCGTTTCCTTTTTAACATTGTTTGCTCAAATGTATTTACTTGGGGTTTGTTTCTTGTAGTAACGTTGATAGAATGGTTTCCCTGGGGAAATTTTAATGAAGTTTTTGGTGGTAACAGAGTAATGGAGTGTATTTTGTGGATTAATCCCTGGGGATTTTTGATTGAGTTTGAATGAATTAACGGTGAATTTGGAATTAAAGTATTTGATTTGTTTGAATTTGAAAGAGGCGAATTAAGCTGCTGATAACTGAAACGATTAAGGCAAAAAACGTTGTTGTATTCTCGCGCGTGTTTACTATTAGCCGTTATTACTTGTCTTGTCTGGTGTTTGTCTGTGCAATTGGCCGAAACATAATTGATCGAATTTGTGTGAGGATTAATTTAAAATCGTTTATTAGGTTCACGATATACTGTGTATCGTCTGATGATGGGGGGTGGATTATTTTTTGGATGTCTGCTTAAATAATCAGCAAAACCCATATTTTTCCCCGGGATATGTTCGAGGTTAAAATTGAAGGGGAGTAGTCTATCTACCCAGCGTGTTAGTCTACTTTGATAAGTTTTATTCCCGCGGTTTTCGTTGAGAGCTGTTAACAGGGCTCTGTGGTCTGTTTGTAATGTGAATTCGGTTCCGAATAGATAATGTTTAAAGTGTTCGAGAGATCATACTACCGCTAGAAGTTCTAGTTCGTTTGTACTATATCTGGATTCGTGTTTGTTTAAAAATCTACTGGCGAATGCAATTGTATGCCATTCGTTTTCGTGTTTTTGCTCCTTGCAGGCCCCTAATCCTTTTGCGCTCCCATCGCATTTGACTCGTGTTTTTTTGGTGGTATCGAAGTGTTTGTTTTCGATTATTTGGTGTATTAGTTTGTCTAATTCGCGCTCAACTTTTTCGAGTAGATGAAGGGGAACTCGTCGTCCTTTTTGTTGTGTCGGGTTGTGGTTTTGTTTGAATATCGATTTTGCTATGTGGTTTTTTGATTTTCCTAATCTAGTACATAAATGTGGGTATTTATTGTATATCCATTTGATGATATTTTTCTCTGTTTGAATAGTAGAGATTGAGTTAATTTGATTACCTGGGGATTTGTTGGGTTTTTGTTGGAGTGCAATTCCCAGTTTCTGAAGGTCATCCCTGCCCATCAAGTTGTTTGTCTTATGTCCTACTACCAAGATTCTGCAGTTTTGTGCCGTCCAGGAACCAAAGTGCAGAGTGATGTTGATTTCTCCATCGATCTTTATGTTGTTGTTATTGAAACATTTATATTTAGTTTGGCTCGAATATTGTTGTAGTTTCACCCCAGGGTTATGTTTCATTATTTCAGTTGCTTGTTCCTTAGTGATGAAACTCCTTGGGGATCCTGTATCCGCTAACCATTGTAATTTGAGTTTGTTTGTGGTGGTCTCCATCCAGATTTCTTTTGGTGTGTTCATTTTAGCTGTATGTTGTTTACTTCAGTAAAGGAGTCGGCTACGATATGGTTGATGTCCGCCCAGTCCTCTGATAATTCTTTAATGTAGAGTGCGGACTCCGGGTCGACGGACTCTGTTTCTTCCTGTTCGGGTTCTTCCTCATCGATTAATTGTTCCTGTATCTGTCTTACTCTGAGTTGGTTGCTTTGTCCATGGGGACGTTGTTGTTGAACTCTTTGGTTGGTTCTTCTTGCTGGGAGCGGGGGAAATTTGGATCTGCACATATTGGCAAAATGTCCCGATTTCTTGCATATGTTGCAGGTAGCTTGTTTGGCTGTGCACTGATTCATGTGCCCTGCTGTAAATATGCCTCCGCATCTCCAGCATTGTTCGTTTGTTTTGTTTTGTTGTTGGGTACTTGGTTGTTGGGGACGTTGGGTGGGGCGTTGGTTTTTGTTTGAAATTGCGTTCACTTGATTTGTCCAGTTTGGAGCTGATGTTCGGAGGATTTCTTTTTGATTCTCCTGCCCTCTTTCTCATGATAGAACGAAATTTAGTACTTGCGCTGGGGTGCGTACTTCGGAGAGGAGTTCAATTTGGATTGTGGAATTGTTCATCTTAGCGATGAAAAAATCCTTGATTAGATCTTCCTCTACGTTCCCCAGGGCTGCCTTTGATCCTAATTCGCGCAGTCTGCTGAAGAATGTCTCCAGTGTTTCGTTTGGGTTCTGTTGGACCGTAATCAGTTGGAACCTATCAAAGGTTAGATTTCTTGGTCGAGTGAAGGTGAGACCCAGCTCGTATACGAGTTCGTTTGTGGAGCAGCGGTCGATGACAGTGTGGGGGTTTCTTTGGTGAAATATTCTTGTGGCTTCTGTCCCCAGGGATAAATATGTCAAACTTTTCATCTTCAAGTCAGCTTCGTCCCACATGTATCTATCTATCATCGGCCCTCTGCTCCGTATTTGCTTACACTCGTTTTCCCAATCTACCTTGCGGCGTTCGTTTCTTATTTCTCTCTTTCTATTTTTTTCCTCGCTTGTGTTTTCGACTCTTTCTTCTAGGGTCGGCATTATTGGATAAAATAGATCGTTTGCCGTGGGTTTTATTCGGAGAAGTAAATCCACGTGCATGTTTTCCTTGGCCATTACTGCCATTTTAAACGTGGAAAACCACGTTTGCCATTCGTTTGACGGGTTTGCCCCGCATTCCCAAAAGAGGGGTACACCAATCGTTGACTTCATTGATGGCTTCGCCATGTTATGACTGATTCAAAACGCGTGTCTCAAGTTGTTAATTTTCTCCTTTATTCTTCGAGGGATTCGGTTGTATTTCAATATCAAACTATGTCACAATAAGTTCAGTTAACACAATGAAGAGATTTACAAAATATAGTCAGACGATACCTGTCAGTACCGGTTGAAGTAGTTCAAGTAACGTTAGCTAACCAAGGTCAAGTAAGTAAAGTTAAACAGCTCATGAAGCAAAGTGAACTAGAAAGAAGTTTACATGTGAGTTTTATACAATTTGTACTAAATGATCAGTGTCGATGGAGAGTAATCCCTAGGGAAGGTGCCACACACACCACAAATAATAATAATAATAATAATAATAATAATAATAAAAATAATAACAATAATAATAATAATAAACAATAAAAATACTATTATACTAAGGTGAGGGCTTTCCGCCCAATGAGGTGCATCTCCCCCTGCCCCGTTGAGACGCCGGTTAGTCGGTTCCCCCCCGCGCTGGCTTTTTTTGCACCTCATCTTTTTGCAATTCACTATGCTGAGCCAGCTATATGCAGTGTGAATCATCAAAAGACTAGTGGTATTGATAAATAGCGTTCAAAGTTGAAATTTCTCTCCAGTAAAACAAAAGTCTTCTATTTCTCGAGACTTATGTGGTCTGATTTGTCTGTTTTTTCTTAGTTATTTGTAGTTCATAAGTTTGTACCAACTGTCTTCAGTCTTATTTGAGTCTAGGTATGGCGAAAACGGCCACTTTCCGGAAAACTTGAAACTTCTCTTTGTCAGTAAAAAAAAGTCTTCTCTGAAAGTCTTCTTTTTCTTGAGATGTAGGTGATATAAGATATGTCTGATTTTTCTTAGTTATTTGTAGTTCATTAGTTTGTACCATCTGTATTCAGTCTTATTTGAGTCGAGGTATGGCCAAAATGGCCACTTTCCGGAAATCTTAAAACTTCTCTTTGTCAGTAAAAAAGTCTTCTCTAAAAGTCTCCTTCTTCTCGAGGTGGTGGCGAAGAGATTTTTTAGTTTTTTCTGCCCTTTTTGCCATAAACTAGGTTGAGATAACTTAATGCAGTGTGATTAAGTGAAAATTCCTAAGGAATTTTAAAATTGCGATAAAATTTGCGATTAATTAAAGAAAAGTCTTCTATCGGAATTCTTCTCTTCTTCTCGAGATTCTGGTGAAATGAGATATCTGAGTTTTTTCTTCACTTTCTGCTTTTCTATAGGTTGTAACAACTATATGAAATCTGATTTATTTTAAAATTCCTGTGGAATTGGAAAATTGCGATAAAAGTTGCGATTGTTTAAAGAAAAGTCCTCTAACGGAATTCTTCTCTTTTTCTCGAGATTCTAGTGAAGTGAGATATTTTAGTTTTTTCTTTACTTTCTGCTTTTCTGTAGTTTTTAGCAACTATATGAAGTCTGATTTACATAAAGTTTCCTCCGGAATTGGAAAATTGCGACAAAGGTTGCGATTACTTGAAGAAAAGTCTTCTCTCGGAATTCTCTCGAGATCCTAGTGAAATGGGATTTTTTATTTAGTTTTTTTCTGCCTTTTTTTGCCATACACTATATTGAAACAATTTTATGCTGTGTGATTTATATGAAAAGGCCAGTAGAGTAGATAAATTCCGTTAAAAGTTGAAATTTCTCTTCAGTAAAAAAAGTCTTCTCTAAAAGTTTTCTTTGTCTCGATACCATTATACTAAGGTGAGGTGCACCTCCCCTCCCTGACCCGTTGAGACGCCGGTTAGTCGGTTCCCCCCCGCTGGGTATTTTGTGCACCTCATGTTTTTTGGGATGTATAATTTTTGGAGTCGATAAATTTCGATAGAAGTTGCGATTATTTAAAAAAATTTACTCGGAATTCTCCTCGATGTAGGAGGTGATAAGATATGTCTTTTTTTCTTAGTTCTTTTTAGTTCATTAGCTTGTACCATCTGTAGTCAGTCTTGTTTGAGTCTCGATATGGCCAAAATGCTCACTTTTCGGAAAACTTGAAACTTCTCTTTGTCAGTAAAAGAAAAGTCTTCTCTCAAAGTCTTCTTTTTCTCGAGGTGGTGGTTAAAGGAGATATTTTAGTTTTTTCTGCCCTTTTTGCCATAAACTAGGTTGAGATAACTTAATGCAGTGTGATTAAGTGAAAATTCCTGAGGAAATTTAAAATTGCGATAAAATTTGCGATTAATTAAAGAAAAGTCTTCTATCGGAATTCTTCTCTTCTTCTCGAGATCCTGGTGAAATGAGATATCTGAGTTTTTTCTTCACTTTCTGCTTTTCTATAGGTTGTAACAACTATATGAAATCTGATTTATTTTAAAATTCCTGTGGAATTGGAAAATTGCGATAAAAGTTGCGATTGTTTAAAGAAAAGTCCTCTAACGGAATTCTTCTCTTTTTCTCGAGATTCTAGTGAAGTGAGATATTTTAGTTTTTTCTTTACTTTCTGCTTTTCTATAGTTTTTAGCAACTATATGAAGTCTGATTTACATAAAGTTTCCTCTGGAATTGGAAAATTGCGACAAAGGATGCGATTACTTGAAGAAAAGTCTTCTCTCGGAATTCTCTCGAGATCCTAGTGAAATGGGATTTTTTATTTAGTTTTTTCCTGCCTTTTTTTGCCATACACTATATTGAAACATTTTTATGCAGTGTGATTTATATGAAAAGGCCAGTAGAGTAGATAAATTCCGTTAAAAGTTGAAATTTCTCTTCAGTAAAAAAAGTCTTCTCTAAAAGTTTTCTTTGTCTCGATACCATTATACTAAGGTGAGGTGCACCTCCCCTCCCTGACCCGTTGAGACGCCGGTTAGTCGGTTCCCCCCCCCGCTGGGTATTTTGTGCACCTCATGTTTTTTGGGATGTATAATTTTTGGAGTCGATAAATTTCGATAGAAGTTGCGATTATTTAAAAAAAATTTACTCGGAATTCTCCTCGATGTAGGAGGTGATAAGATATGTCTTTTTTTCTTAGTTCTTTTTAGTTCATTAGCTTGTACCATCTGTATTCAGTCTTGTTTGAGTCTCGATATGGCCAAAATGCTCACTTTTCGGAAAACTTGAAACTTCTCTTTGTCAGTAAAAGAAAAGTCTTCTCTCAAAGTCTTCTTTTTCTCGAGGTGGTGGTTAAAGGAGATATTTTAGTTTTTTCTGCCCTTTTTGCTATTAACTAGGTTGAAATAACTTAATGCAGTGTGATTCATATGAAAAGATTGGTGGAAACGATGAATTGCGTTAAATGTTGAAATTTGTCCTCAGTAAAACAAAAGTCTTCTCTGAAAGTCTTCTTTTTCTCGAGATGCAGTTGGTACAAGATATGTCCGTTTTTTTCTTAGTTCTTGGTAGTTCCTCAGTTTGTATCTTCTGTTTTTGGTCTGATTTGAGTCTAGATATGCTCAAAATGGTCCCTTTCCTGAAAACTTAAAACTTCTCTTTGTCAGTTAAAAAGAATTCTTCTCTGAAATTCTTCTCGAGATGTAAGATATGCCTTATTTTAGTTCTTTGAAGTTCATTAGTTTGTACCATCTCTATTCAGTCTTATTTGAGTCTAGGTATGGCCGAAATGGTCACTTTCCGGGAAAACTTGAAACTTCTCTATGTCAGTAAAAAAAATTCTCTGAAAGTCTTTGTTCTCGAGATAGAAGATATGTCTGTTTTTTCATAGTTCTTGGTAGTTTCTCAGTTTGTACCATCTGTTTTTAGTCTGATATGAGTATAAATCTGCTCAAAAGTTTACACTTCATAGAGTCGTCTCGCAAGAGTCTTCAGGTCTCTTTTTCTCGAGATGCTTGTGAAATGAGGAATTTTAGTCTTTTGTTTTTTTTGCTCTTTATAGGTTTTAACAACTAGTTTTTGTGTGATTTCTATCAAAATTCTAGCTGAATTGCCAAGTTAAGAGAAATTTTCTGCAGAAGTTTTGTCTTTTTCTCGAGATGCTAATGAAATGAGGTACTTCAATATTTTCAAGTCGGACAAAAAATTAGCTTTAAGACAAACCTCGGCTATGATCAGAAGAAATTGGTTCATAATGACGTCCTCTTTAACAATCAGACAAAACCTCGTTCACGATAAGCTGATGCTTCGTCGATGGTCAGACATCCAGGCAAAAACTAGTTGTAATGCTGTTTCCCAATGATTGTTTTCACCCAATTTTAGCTTTTCTTCATGTTTTAATGGAGAACACAGAAAAGTTGGTTGCAAATGTGAGTACGCCAAAACCAAAAAAGCGCAGCAAAAGAAGTAATGCAGCAATTGCGAAGCGCAAACAGAAATACAGGGAGCGACAACTAGGCTCTCTGAAACGAGACAAAGAAATCTTGGCGTGTGATTTGGTTGCAAAAGCAGAACTCCTTCGCTATCAGCGTTTTGCAAAGCAAGCGAATTCAGTAAATCGAGGTAATGTTTTTTGCCGTAGTTCACATTTAGGTCTGCTGCAGCAGAGTTCTTAAATTTTACCTTTTTTGAATTTTAAAAGTTTTCTAAAAGACAATCCATACCGTAAAATTTTTGAAAAACAGCACATTTTTCTCTGTTTTTTAAACAATTTGATCTGAGGCTTTTGTTTTCAATCTTACGTTTTGACTGGTAATGCAAAATCGAGCAAAGTCACAACGATTCTTTCCAGTCGCTAACTCAGAAAAGGAGGAAAATCACAATGGACGACTGCAGCGAAAACTTGTAACAAATTTACTTCCGCCCTTGAACAATTTTCATGCCAGCAATTTTAAAACGAAAACCGAAAGGTGCTTGGGCTCTGGTTGTTTCGGAGAAGTTTTTGCCTGCAGTTGCGCCTTTGGTGGCAAAATTCAGTGTGTTATCAAATATGCCAAAACAGAAGGTCATGAAGATCTTGTTTTGGAATGCCGAATTCTTAAAAGGTTTTTTGATGAGCCGTTTGATGCCCGACAAAAGTTTTTGACCTTCCCTTATGGATATAGCGTTAAAATGAACGGTCTTGTTAGTGATCGATTTTACGGCCACTCAATAAGACAACATGCGTTACAACAACTTTCAAATGATTGGCTAAACAGGGTGACAGAACTGTGTCAGGCTTTGTGCTTCATACACTCAAGGGGTGTTTTGCATTTGGTTATACATTCTAGAAATGTGTTGGCTTCAACTGAAGCTTGTAAGATAATTGATTTCGGAAAAACCTTAAAAATCGAACTTCCAATCACTTTCAACTTAGACCCCGAAGAAAGAAAAAATTACAATGCTCGATACAAACAGGTTGAGTTTGAGTTGCGTAACGAAAAGCAAGCGAAAACAGGAACTTGTTCTGATATTTACAGCCTCTGTGTTCTCATCAACTTCATTGCCAAGAAGTGCTTGACTTCAGGTGATGAGAAGACAAAACTGATGGCACTCCATAGCAGCTGCACTGCACCTCGAGCTACAAGAAGTTCCTTAGCTTTGGTGATTTCCGATCTTCAAGAAAATGCAATTTGAGACTTTGTAAACTTTAACTAATTCTAGATATATCACTTGGAATGTTGTCAACCTCTTAATTGGTTTGGGCTTTATCTTTTTTCTTATAAAACGCCACGATGCCTCTGAACTGTCTCTTACTCATCTGAAATATCTTATCCCCTGAATATCCCTGACAAAAAATTGAGTGCTAACTTGTTAATGTATTTCTGCTTTCAGATCAAAAATGAATACTCAGCAACTTGGTGTTAACGCTAGATAATCTCAACCTCGAGTAACGAAAGTTGTCAAGCTAAGTCAGCCAGAAGTAGCTGACCCAAAACTGGAAAGGAAGGCGGCCAAAATAAAATGGTTTTTCATGTCGAATGATGATGAGCGACCATTCACACTCGTTTCTAAAAACTGCAATTGGCCAGGGCTGACTTTACTAGAAAAGTTAAATCTCCAAAAAGGCAAAGTTTTGACTTTCAAAATATCAGACTATGGAACATTTAAGGGGACTTTTGTGGCAATGGTCAAAGGAAAGTATGAGAAACAAACAAGCAAGCTAGTGGCTGACAAAAGAAGAAAAAATCAAGATCAGCCTCGTCACGAGATCAGTAATTTGCCGTAAGTGCCATAAACGCATCTTTTCTTGATAAAGAATAAGACTAATTTTTCATTGGTTCAAATTTTTGAGTATGCACGTTTTCTTTAGATAAACGGAAACTGTTCTCTGATATTAGTCGACCAGGAGAACCCACCAATTGCAGAGGAAGGCAGCATCGAAAACAATGCGTCCCAAATCAGACCATTGGCTCTCTTAGATTCGGAATCTCGGCCTGTAGTTGCACTTGGAGAAAGTAACCATAGGACGCCAAATAAATTACCTTCATCGTCAAAGAAATCCGTGAGTTCATAAACATTAACGTCTTAGCGGTTTTCGCCCAAAACAGATATACGTTAGGGCATTGTTTCGGCAAATAATAGAGAGAGAACACATCATTCTGTGTTAATTAGTCTAAAACTAGCTTAGGAACATTCGCGTGACTAATCGCGTAAAAAGCCTGTGGATTTTTTGTTTTGAACAATTGTTTAGGAACTGGCTCAGGATTGCTGTCAAAACAAAGAACTTTTGAAGTTCTTTGGTGAAGAGGTTATAAACCTCACCAAACTTCATGATTCTATTATGAGGAAGCTGTTGAAAGAGAACACAAGCTTCGGAAAAGAATGCTGGAGATGGTTAAGGAGAAAGATGATCCAAACAAAAAACAGCGGAAGAGTTTGAGCTGGCAAACGTACAAGACTTGGAGCCATTGATGCATGGGGAGACTAACCTGATGACAATGTACGCTGGCGATGGTCCGCCGCCGTTTGGAAGATTGTTGGCCGCAGAGTTTTTTGGAAGTGGCACGATGTTTGAGTTGATTTCAGAGCGACTGGGGCGCAAAAAAAACCAAGTGACATCTCGAGTAGACTGTGACGCGTCAGAAGAGGAGCTCTTCAAGAGTTAGTGTTCTCAATTTTTGGAAAGTTTTGGTCCTGCATTTTTTATATTTTCAAAGTTCCGTGCCAATCAATAATGTTTTCTTAGACCGTTGTTTTTTTTAGATTGTGTCGAGCGAATGTTTCCAAATGGGCCCGGAGAAGCTGTGGCTCTTGCTATCAAAGGAGCGAACCAGTACGGGGCTGAAAAGAAGCAAAAGATGCTTCTGGAAAAAGCGGCTACAAGCAAGATGTCAAAGTAGTTCGACAAAGCACTTCAAACAGCAAGCATCTGTTATTGAGGATTCACTCAGTTTTCTATAAAAACCTGTTCATGTGCACTTTTAAATCTCAAGTTGAGAAATGTTGATTGTTCAAAAACCCTGCACTGTATTGGTTGACTCAATTGAATACTTCGAGTTCTGTTATTTTCAATTTATAAAGAAAACCAAGAATAGGAGAATCCTAACGTCATTTTAGTTAAGTTATTCTTTTGTCACTTCAGATCAAACATGCTTTCCAACAATGATCTGCAGGATTCTGACGAATTCAACGATTCAGAGGAAGACAGCGGCTAGGATTTCAGTCGGAAAGACAAGAAAAGACTGCTATCCACCGATTCTGAGGAGTCTACTGCTGGTTACGATAAGACCATTTTATCTGAAGACGCGGAAGCTGTCGCAACATCTACTCCACTAAAAGACTGTCCTACCATTGATGCTCTTAGGAATGGAGTGTCATCACTCAGAAATGAAGAAACTACGCAACAAAGAGAGAGCAAATAATGAAGAGTTTCTGTCTGTTTTGCACGCTTTGCTAACAGGTGAAAACGAAAATCATGAAAAGAGCGATGATGGAGAATCAATTCTGTGGAAGGGGGAAAACCTGATGTCCCTATACGCAGGACCGGAACCTTCAAAATTCGGTCGAAAGTTAGGAATGAAGATGTTCGGCGAAAAAGAGTTTTCCCTGCTGAAAACACACATCATTGGACCTGTTCGTAACCGTAAGAACACAAGAAGTGCACTTCCAGACGACCAACGAAAAATTTTTGAAATTAATTGATTTTTGACTTTTTTATTACCGTTTTGCGGAATATTAGAATATACAAAAGTTATCGTGAGACTCTTTTATATCCCTCTGTTATATTATTTAGTGATTCCTAAAATTGGTTCGTCTTGTTGTATTTTAGGGATTGTAAGGAGAAGTATCCAAAAATACCAGGTTATGAGTATCACGAGGCTCGTCTCGCAGCAAATCGGATAGGAATCGAATTCAAGTTTCGGAAACCACAATCGAGCTCCGCAGTAACAACCGATTGATCTTGCTGCGTCAACTTCAGCCATTCTCATTGCATTCCAACTTTACTTGCCGAATTGGAAATTGTATGCTTGTTTCCCGATACTCAAAGTACACCAGGTGCTTCTCCAATGAGATTTGCGTTCAAAATTGTTGCGATTTAACTGTATTTTTCAAAATAAGTTGTGCTTTTCCGATGCTTTGTGTGTACCGTTGTTTTCAGTTTAAAAATTGTTTTCATCCTTCTTTGTTTTTTTCACATTAAAGTAAACCAGTTTCTGAATTACAAAGTTGGTCAAAAGTATTGTTTTTTTGTGTCAAATATGCATCGCAAGTGATTTTTTGTTTTGTATGTCTTAAATATTTCGAAATCGCCAGACAAAAAATCATTTGTTGTGTCATTTTGAAACGAAGACAGAGAAAAAATACCGCGAACAATCGAAATGAGGAATTTTCCTGAAGCAAGCGACAGTAGTAAAACAACTGACTCTAATGAATCCTGTCTTTCAACAAAGAATGTTTCCGATTCTGAAACAACATCTGAGGAAAGTTCTTCAAGCGCAGAAAACTTTATTTCCTCACCGCAGGAGCAGTTTTCTTTGCCTGACTGTGACTTATGTAGTAGAAATACATTCGAAAAAAGAGGTTCCTCTAATAATGACAGCTCTTCAGCAAATCTTGGAAACAAGAGATTAGCTGAAAAAAACCTTGTGGATCTGGCATGTGTTGGACTTCAGACTTCGTGCAGGAGCAAACCTCAATTGTAGAAGAGAACTTGTCTGAAATTTTATCGTATTCTCGTACGCGGAAGCGTGATAATGACTTGAAGATTCCTGCGACATTTGAGCCTAAAAACGGCCTTTTGAAATTTTCCTGATTTTAAACTCTGATGGTGTTAGAGTAATCGAGTCCAATAAACAGTCTTTGTGGCCTCTTTCGCTTGCTATTGCAAACATGCCTCCTGTCACACGTTGTATGTACCAAAACATTGTTCTGGCGAAACTGTGGTTTGGTTCTGGAAAAACTGATTGGGATAATTTTTTTGAGGTAAGTGTTGGTTTATGGAACTGATTTTATTTTTTTAAATTAATTTCTCTAGACGTCAAATTTTGTGTTTTTCAGGGTATGAAGGAGGAATTTTCAACTGAGAAACAAATAATGTTTCAAAAACAAACTTGGAAAATTAATTTTCTACCAATTCTTCTAGTAGCAGATCTCCCAGCTAAAGCTGCATTACTTAACAGGAATCAGTTTAATGCGTATTACGGCTGCTCGCTTTGCCTAGCTAAGTGCGAATCATGTCAATCAGGACAAAAATTGTACTACCCAAACTCCGGAAAATCATTTTGCTTTGCTGGGTATCCTTCAGGAACGAAATTTCAACTCATTTCGAGGTGTTAAAGGACCTGCAAAAATCTTTGAAGTTGTTCCTGAACTTCCTTTAACTGCCCCAATTGATTACATGCACCAAGTTCTCTTGGGAGATGAAAGGACTCTACTTTTTGTTATAAGGAAGAAATTGGGGCAAAATGTTGCGGCAGTGAACATGCTAGTGAGTCAAATAGAGCTTTCAAACGATTTCAAGAGGAAAGCAAGGCCTCTAGCAGAGCTTGACTACTTCAAAGCTAATGAGGTCAAAGTTTGGCTCCTGTATGTTGGACCCGTTGTTCTTCGCCATCAAGTCTCTCAGGATCTTTACGATCGCTTCTATCTTCTGGGATTCATCACAAGATAACTTTTGAGTTCAAGGAGTTTTGCAACTGATGCTGAAGCTCTCATTCAGTTTTTCTTAAAGAAAACTGAAGAAGCACATGGCAATGATGTTTTTCGGCAAATGTGCACTCTCTGAACCACCTTTCCTGGCTAGTGGAACAGTTTGGTCACTTGTGGTGCACTTCGGCAAAGATGTTTGCTAATTATTTGTTGAAAACAAAGTTCATCGGAACAATTAATCATTTGCGCCTTCTTGTGGAACGATATCAACGAAATAAAGAGCAGCGATGGAAGAAACCACAAGGAGATGCTTTGGAGACTTTTTGTTTAACTCTGAGGGTGAGCGTATCGAAAAGAAACGAGCGCTCATAACAGTCCAAATTTCAAACTGCGAATTAATGGCCAGTACTTCCAAGCCGATTCAGCAAGTGAGGCAAACTCTCTGGCAGTTTTCAATGTCGCGGGGGAGAACGTCATGGGTATAATCAAAACTTTTGGAATCAAAAACTCAAAACTATCTGCTACTGTGGAGCCTTTTGAAATTATCGAATCCTTCAAGCCTTCTGCTGTTACTGCCAACGTCTATTATCGAATCCTTCAAGCCTTCTGCTGTTACTGCCAACGTAAATTGATAAAGATACAGATAGAGAACCAATTGTTTGTTGTGCCAATACTTAATGTTTTCGAGCATGATTAGTCAGAAGTAACCTCTGTTCAACCTAAGTTGTTCTTTGTCTTCTACAAAAATTAAACTTAACTTTTCCTCCGAGTAAATCATGTCTTTTTTTGTTTGTTGACCCTGATGGGTAAAAAGGCCCCGTAAACCAGCATTATTTGAAAAGATGAGCAGTGAAATGTGTATATTAGCTGAACCACAGACAACTTTTGATTCAAGTCACTTTCCTCTACCGGTGTACGCGCAAAAAGAATTTAAACAAATCTGCCGGGAGCGTCGATGTGGATTCCACAAAATAGCAGTTTAATTACACCCATAATAACCATAAAATGGTACCATCATTGCCATGACAAGATCATAAGATGGTACCAACGATACTTTAGAACGGACTTTTTGTACTCTTGTCATCATAGCGTGACCATAAAGTGGTACCACCATCGGCATAACCAGAAAATAAGACGATGGCATTGATGCCATAAAATGTTCATTTATGATAATTTTGTCACCATAGAATGACCATAGAATGGTAGCATCGCTGCCATAACACCAACATAAGATGGTGCCATCGCTCCCATAGAATTTTCATTTTTTGGCAGCATCATTACCATAGCATGACCATTAAATGATGCCACCAATGCCATAACATGAACATAAGATGGGGCCATCGCTACCATAGAATGATCATTTTATTGTAGCATACTTACCATAGCATGACCATAGAATGGTACCATTGTTACCATAGAAAAAAGATTATATGGCTTTTATGGCTTAGGGCATATCTTTCGGTGAATGAACAGAACAGCTATGGGTTCAGCGTTGATTTTTATTTGT
>NW_027451439.1:0-10211 GCF_964194025.1 Convolutriloba macropyga
AATTGTTCCCACCCACCTTTGTAGAGAATTAACTAAAAGCTCAACTGAATTTCTTGTTCATTCAAATTTCGCCGATCGATATATTCATCACAGAAAGTTGCGAGTCGTATCTTTAGAAAACGCGTTCAGCAAATTGGTGCTATTGGTTTAATTTTTAATTAGACAGTAGTAATGTTGAACGTTTTCATCCAAAAGTTTGTCCAACTTGAGGGCTAAGTTTTTTTGTGTGTCTGCATTGTTGAGAAAAATTTCTGATTTTCATTCTGATTGAGAGCTAATTCAGAAACGCCATTGTGATTTTTTCTCCAATTCAAAGAGTTACCGAGGACATAGAATTTTAATTCTGCTCTGATGATTCAGAGAGGTTTCAGAGCCAAAACAGAAACTATTCTAAAACTTTCTAAATCAGTACTGAAAGGTAATAATATTATATATATATATATATATATATATATATATATATATATATATATATACAGCAACGCAATATACAGGATACATGAAAAGACGCATATTAATTCAATCAAGTCAACAACATTTTTTTACCAGCAAAGCAGTAGATAAATTTGATTGTCATTATTAGTCGGCCAGCAATAGTTTAATTGTTCCAACCCGCCTTGGTAGAGAAGTAACTAAAAGCTTAACTAAATTTTTCTTCAGTCACTTTTCGCCGATAGATATTTTCATCGTAGAAAATTGTGAGTCATAACCTTAGAGAGCCTGGTTTAATTTTTATACAGACAGGAGTATTGCTGAATTTTTTCATCCAAACGTTTGTCCAACATTAGGACTAAGTTTTTTTTTAGAAGGTAAGCCTATCTCATCAAAAATTTGCCAATTATGCACCTTCATGATACTCTGTTTATCTTTGTCGGACGTAAAGACCTACAAACTTTCTATACAACGTTTTCAATTACGAAGGAGGGCTAATTTTCTTTCGTTTTCTTTGATAGTATTCTGGAATTAAAAAACAATGACGTTTTTGTCTAATTATCAAAAACTCGTAACTTTTTCATATAAAAAACGTCTCTGTCTAATCATTTAATTTGCTATCAATCAAAATATTTTTCACGGGATTTGCAGCAATGTCAATGCCAATTTTAGTCTAGCCGTAACCTTTTAACAAAAAAGTTATCCAAATTTAATGGAGAGCAATTTTTTCAGCTTTTTTTATGTGATTACTGGAATTTTATTAGACCGGAAATGTTTCAAATCAGAGTTCAATTATTGACAGATCACTTTTACCTGCAAATGAGACCCAATAGACAAATATTATGTAATCTTTTAAAAACGCGCTCAACACTGTCTTTTGTTAAAATAGTTTTTTGACGTTTTCTTGTTTTATTGCAATACTATGGCGTAATCTCATTAGTGACAGATTCAAGCAACAAATTGATTTATTCAGTGTGTTTTCTCGAAAAGCTTTTTTTTGTATTTAAAAAAATGATTTCTAAATAAAAACAGTGGATTTTTGAGCTTTTGGCACATTTTTATCTTTTTTCTCTCAATTTTTTGCTGATTCTCCGCTGAGAGTTCTCATTTTATCTCTGGTTAATGAGAACTCAGCCAACAATGCATTTATTGGTTTGTTGTTTGCCTATTTGAATCTGGTTTTTGTACCTTTGCAAACGTTTTAGTTCTGTCGTTGTCTTGCTACATTATTAAACTCATGACAGGTCGCTTATCACAATACTAACGTCAAAAGAAGGCGCAATGACTCACATCTGATGGTTTTAAACAAAATATTATAATTTTTGACGGTTACGTCATCATTTTTTCTTACAGTTTTAAATTGAGTTTTTTATACAACTTTTCCATTCTCTTTGTAGTCGTGTGATATTTTCTGGATAATTACTGGCATCAAAGAATTATTAAGGTGGGGGAAAGAAGGAACTTTTTTAAAAAAAAATGGTTCCAGCCCATAGATAATGGTTTTCATGTCTTCGAAACTATTTATTTTTCAAGAGGGTGTGTTATTTCTTAAACTTTGCTTCCTTTTTAACCTTTCTTTTGTGATTTTGAACTTTTTGCCTATATTGGAGTTGAATTTTCGGTGTCTCCAATCAAAAACAATGAAAACAAATCCCATTGTTGCTCAATGCATGCCACTTATTTATTTTTTTTAGTTAATAATTTGCGGTTGAAAGTATTTTGAACACTAAACTTTTGCAAATTTTTTTGATTTTGTGTTGAAAGTATTTGTCCCCTTTTATTATGTTTAACTATCATTATGAATATTAAAATGTTTCAATGGCTTTTTGCAGATTTATAAATGAACCATTTGATTGGCTTCAGTAGATAGCTAATGGTCTTCATGACTTTGAGATTATTTGTTTTTTAAGAGAAAACGTGAAGGTGTGTTCTGACCTTGCCGTTGTTATTTTTTTCTCTACTTGCTACTTATTCTCAATAAAGACAAATAACGAGTCCTTAATTTTTGTAAAAGTTTAGATAATTAATTCGGGGTAGTTTGTGAGCTATTGACTGAGATGTCATTTATCCCATGCTTTGAGTACTGTTGTCTTTTTTATATACAATTGCCGTCTGATTGTAAACCACCTGTTTTAGCTACAGTTTATACAAGATGAGGTGTGCTCGAAATTGTCCTGATCTGACCCTCGCAGACCAAAAGTTTCTCTGATGAGACCGCCGCAGACCAAAAGTGCCTCTGATCAGACCGTCTCGGGCCGAAAGTGCCTCTGATCAAACCGTCTCAGTCGGAAAGTGCCTCTGATCAGTCTCAACCGCTCTCGACAGTGTATGTGCGCTCGAAGTGCGTTGGAAATTGTCTCTGATCAGACTCAAGCAAAAAATTTTAAAAAAAGTAAGATTTGCGAACTTAAAAAGAGTAAGATCTTGAATTTTCGTATGATTTGCGGTTTCTAATGGTGAACGCGGTAAAAAAAATATATACCACTAATAACCGCAGAGCCAACATCTCTCAGCGAAGAAACACGAAAAATTGAAAAAATAATGCACTCAAATTGCTCTCTTATTAGTCTAACTTACGTTTGGATTCGTTTTCTATCAGACTCAATTGCGCTGGAAATGCTCTCTGATCGAATAGTTTTGAGCGCACGATTATCGATTTTATAAAATCCTCTAACGAAGACTTTCATTTGCTGTCAGCTGGACCCCTTGATTCTGATCAGAGCCGAAAGATTTTAGATCAGTCTCTGATCAGTCGCTGCTTTATTGTTGCCCTTTGGCAGAGCCAACATCTCTCAGTAAAAACTACAAAAAATAGGAAAAAAATAATGCACTCAATCTGGTCTGTTATCGGACCCACTTGGTTTGGAAATGGTTCCTGATCAGCCTCAAGCGCGCTGTAATTTCGAATACACTGTAACTCTGAGCGCAAAATGTTCAGGTGTGCTAAATGGTCTGATTGGTAGAATTTCGAGCGCACACCTGTCTGAGTAATTTCATTGTCCAAAATCAAATCCTTAAGATCCCTTCCGTCGAACACGGAAGAGCTGAAGGAGATCTTTGGCCCTGTTAGAACAGATGACAAGATCTTATTGGACGATATCTGCACTCCAATGAGGTGTCACTGCAGGTAAGCTTTTGAAGATGCTAGTTTCTTCTTCTGATGGACCATGTGGTTCTATTTTGAACTATGAAACAATTCCGATTTAGAAGATTGATTGTTTGACAATACATAAATTGATATCTGCCCTATTCATCATGTCTAAGGTACTCACAATCCCTAGTGATCATAGTAGTTGTCTGTCGTTAGCATTAAAGCTTTAAAAAGCATAAATTAGTTGCGTATACGCTCAAAAAAACTTCAGTGAGCCTGCTCATTACACCGGCTCTTTTGTATAAGCGTACTTCGTGTTGAAATGTGTACTTAGTGTAATCATTGTTTTAAACCTTTCTCAAACGTGAATGGACATTGATAGAAAGAGTTTCTACAGTGCAACGAATTCATTTTTGTGTGCAATGCAAGAGAACAATTTGGCGATGGAGGGAATTGATTTTACGGTAACCACAACAGTGAACTGAGACTCCATTGACGTAGTTCCTCAAACATTCAATCGCATTTCCATTCAGAACGAAACTATGGGGGCGTGTGTCAGAGCTTCACTGTAGGCTTCCGATTAAGGATGAAGTAAATAAAATCAACATGATGGGCACGATCGTGGCTCTCTTCAGTGCAATCACTTTTCGACTGTTCGAAGAACTAGTTGACACCTTTTAGTTTGAGGGTACGCTCCCGAGTTTAAAAGATATAGCTGATCCTTCCCTGAACGTGATTCTCTAATTGTTCATCAATAGTCGTGTGGTTGGTGTGCTGAAAGAATTGAAAAGCCGGCATTTGCGCTCGAATGAGTTATGATTAGATTCAAGTGCACCCCAATCTGCCTCAGATCAGAGCGGATCGTGCTGTAATTTTGGGTGCCTTGTATCTTCGAGAGGAAAATGGTCAGGTGTGCGAAATGGTCTGATCGGGACAATTTCGAGCACACACCTCAGCCTGGGTAATTTCATTGTCGAAAGTCAAACTCCTAAAATCCGTTCTGCCCAACACGGAAGAACTGAAGGAGATTTTTGTTGTTGTTGTTGTTGTTGTTGTTTTAGTCATCTGTATTCCGATTGGCTTTCTTTGGTGAAGATGTAAGGCCTCGTTTTGTCCTGGTGTTCCGGTTTTGACTCTCTGGAGCACTGTTTGTAGTGATCAGCTGGGGTGCACTTTCCTTGCCGCTGGTCAATGCAAAGGAAACTCTGGTTTTCTGAGGTAGCCCAGTAAATCCTTGGCAGGTTGACATCGCACCCTCTCTGCTATTCGTGGTTAGTCTGTGGTTAGCATTGTATAAGGGTACAAGCATAAATTCATTGTGTTTAAGCTCAAAGAAACGTTAGTGAGCCTGCTTGTTACTCCGGCTCTTTTATATAATTGTATTTCGTGTAATAAAGCACTTAGTTTTGGTGTTATCATTTTGCAAACAAACGTCAATTGACATTAATAGAAAAGGTTTGTACAATGCAATTATTTTATTTTGTGTGGAATACAAGAAAAAAGTTTGGCGATGGAAAGAATTGATTTTCCGGTGACCACAACAGTGAACTGAGACATCATTGACGTAGTTCTTCAAACATTCAATCGCATTTCCATTCAGAACGAAACTATGGGGGCGTGTGTCAGAGCTTCACTGTAGGCTTCCGATTAAGGGTGAAGTAAATAAAATCAACATGATGGGCACGATCGTGGCTCTCTTCAGTGCAATCACTTTTCGACTGTTCGAAGAACTAGTTGACATCTTTTAGTTTGAGGGTACGCTCCCGAGTTGAGAAGATATAGCTGATCCTTCCCTGAACGTGATTCTCTAATTGCTCATCAATAGTCGTGTGGTTGGTGTGCTGAAAGAATTGAAAAGCCGGCATTTGCGCTCGAATGAGT
This sequence comes from Convolutriloba macropyga, assembly GCF_964194025.1. Taxonomy (NCBI): domain Eukaryota; kingdom Metazoa; phylum Xenacoelomorpha; order Acoela; family Convolutidae; genus Convolutriloba; species Convolutriloba macropyga. The sequence goes on from NW_027451439.1 coordinate 5,405, forward strand.
TATGATTAGACTCAAGTGCACCCCAATCTGCCTCAGATCAGAGCGGATCGTGCTGTAATTTTGAATGCCTTGTATCTTCGAGAGGAAAATGGTCAGGTATGCAAAATGGTCTGATCGGGACAATTTCGAGCACACACCTGAGCCTGGGTAATTTCATTGTCGAAAGTCAAAATCCTAAAATCCGTTCCGCCCAACACGGAAGAACTGAAGGAGATTTTTGTTGTTGTTGTTGTTGTTGTTGTTGTTGTTGTTGTTGTTGTTGTTGTTTAAGCCATCTGCAATCCGATTGGCTTTCTTTTGTGAAGATCAAAGGCCTCGTCTTGTCCTGGTGTTCCGTTTTTGACTCTCTGGAGCACTGCTTGTAGTGATCAGCTTGGATGCACTTTCCTTGCCGCTGGTCAATGCAAAGGAAACCCGGGTTTTCTGAGGAAGCCCAGTGGCAGGTTAGTCCTCCTTGTCAGGTTGACGTCGCACCTTCTCTGCTATTTGTGGTTAGTCTGTGGTTAGCATTGTACAAGAGTACAAGCATAAATTCATTGTGTTTAAGCTCAAAAAAACGTTAGTGAGCCTGCTTGTTACTCCGGCTCTTTTATATAAGTGTATTTCGTGTAATAAAGCACTTAGTTTTGGTGTTATCATTTTGCAAACAAACGTCAATTGACGTTAATAGAAAAGGTTTGCTCAATGCAATTATTTCATTTTGTGTGGAATACAAGAAAACAAATCGGCGATGGAAGGGATTGTATTTCCGGTAACCACAACAGTGAACTGAGACACCATTGACGAAGTTCTTCAATTAGTAAATCGCATTTCCATTCAGACCGAAACTATGGGGGTGTGTGTCAGAGCTTCTCTGTAGACTTCAGATTAACGGTAAAGTAACCAAAATCAAGATGATGGGCACGATCGTGGCTCTCAGTGCAATCATTTTTCGACTGTTTGAAGAACTAGTTGACACCTTTTAGTTTGAGGTTACGCTGCCGAGTTGAAAACATAAAACTGATTCTTCCCTGAATGTGGTTCTCTAATTGCTCATCAATTGGCAAGTGGTTAGAGTAATGAAAGAGTTGAAAACCTGGCATTGTGGATAGACTCTTCTGTCTGCACTGAGGCAACCAATGGGGCCGGACCGTCAGAGACCAGTGGACTAGGAGATTCTCCAGAAGCTTGACAAACGGGAAATGTGAATCAGCTTTAAACAATCCAGGAAAAACGTTGTACAGAATTCGGGATGGCATGGACGTCACTTTTTATACGCAAATGTCATGTGCAGAAACTTTATACAACAAAATTGCACTGATGTGGGGTTGGCGGTTACGGCCTAAATTTTTGTTAAAAACTACTGTAATCAAGTGGTCTTCGTGTGTTGCAGTTGTTGATTGTAAGACGGTCACTTCCTGTGGAGATTATTGTTGTGTAAATATTGTTAAATTAGAGATCTCTGGTGGTATTGTGGACGACGTCATGTTAGCTGGTGTGGTGATTGGATTGCTTTAGTCCAATGCGGAAGTAACCACTGTTGCAACCGCCGCTTGGAAATGGGACAATGCCGTGGTGAAAAGGGCAGGCGTCGTCTTCATTTCACATTTATTGGTTTTGATCGCTGATATTTTATCGGAAATCCAGCATAGAATGATCGGAGGTAGTCAGTTTGAGATGTTCGAGGGAGTCTGAAATGAGTTTTCTGGATTTTTTTTCTCCAGAGACAGTTGATGTGTTGCTGAAAAGGAGAAAATAGCTGTAAAATGGTAGATGATCAATTGGGTATAAATTTTCTGTATTTTCATAATATTAGTGATGAAAAATAATTACAAAGATTTGGGCAGACAGGGCCTGTGGGCTCTGTCTTATTCTATAGTTAAAGGTTTCCAGTTTACTTTAAAAGGTGGCCGAATGGCATTTTTCTAATCAAATTTGTGTTGATATGCTGCCGTTCAGAATTTTTTTTGTAGAAGTCTTCAAACAGCTGGTGCAATTGATTTAGTTCGAATTGTAAGCGCTTGTGTACGCTTAATGATAGTGCTTTATACTAGGTTTTGTGGTGGGTTTCCTTAATAATGTTGTGTTTCCTGCTGAGAAGGGATAAAAACATATTAATAGATTCACGCCCGAAAAAAACCAAGTTGTATTTATCAATGACATTGTGCCATTTGGCGCTGGTAAGGTCCTGACTTTATAGGTGTTAAGAAGTCTGTCCACTAAGCCAATGAAGACATTATAACGAGTTATAATCTGTCGAGTAACGGCCACTCATCGAAGTCTGTGCCAGAAGCACAAGCAGAAACTTACGAGAAAATCATTTGGGGAACGCACTTTTTTTTGTGGATACTTTGATTTGAAAAAATTCTTCTGTGCTTTGATCAGAACCAATATTGCTCAACTTCATCGCTAGCACAACTATTTACCCTCAGTTTCGTGTTTTGATAGACAAACTATTTGAGCGAGTATTATCATCTGCGGACGGATGTAAAAAGGTATCGTTGAGAAACTCGCTGAGAAAAATCGAGGCTTAAGAAGAAATGAGGCTTAAGGTTTTCAAAACACATTCACAATTCCTATGTTTACATTCATTGTAGGCGATTGACGCCTTATTATTTTAAATAAAGTATCAAGTTGACTTACTCCACTGTAAAATTAGGTTCACATGCAATTAGATATAGTTCACATGCTGTTCACATACTGTTATGCTACCTACTTTGATATTTGATCCAATTGCGTCGCGTTTGACGTTCATTTGTTAGAGTTAGGAGATTGCTAATTAAATTAATTAGTCTTCGAGCTTTACTTTTATTGTTGGTAGTATCGCTTATGACTATTTGAGTTTCTTAACTCACTTTTGAAGAGTGATTTGCATAGTTTAATTACAACTGAACGATAGCAGCACAAATGAGAGAATGAAAGATAATTTACAGTTTTAATCACAGCAGGAAATTAAGATGATCGTAAGCTGATCACGAACAGCGACAGAAACTTCAAATTTGTTTATGACGTGAACAGACAGTTTGCTGTCTATTGCATAAACCAAATTTAGATAAAATCAAATCCTTCAACTAAAATAACTTAAAGGTAAAATACTGAACTGAATTAAGTGAAATTGAATTAAATACGGTAATAAATTTTGATACCAATATTCCGTCCGTATGACATTTCCCCTTTTGTGAGCAAATGATAAAATTTAGTAAATAAGATCAGAAAATTAGTACTTCGTCACCTGTTAAATCATAATTTAAAATTAGTTTATTAATTGAACATATAGACTGCAATCCAAATCTACGAAAGTTTTAATCAGATTCATCATCTTGGCATTGTTCCGCCTCATTTCTTGTCGTTTCTATTTCTATAGGTATGTTCTCATGGGGTTCACGTGTCCATCTTTTTGTCGGATTGCGGGGTGACGATGTACCTATGAATGATGTATCAGTCACTAGCATTTCTGTTGAGTAACCGTGTGTAGATTGTATATTTTCAACACATGTTTGATTTTGCTGACTCTGTGACTTTTGGTTGTGCCTTTTCTTTTGACGTTAACTTCTTCTAATCAAAGAAGACTCAGAGTCTGGCGCGTCGCTAACTTATATTGGCCTTTTGTCTCTTCGTTGAATGGGCGTCAGTTCTGGTGCTTATGATGTTGAACTAGTTGATTGGACTGGAGGCGCTGCATTTTGCTTGTTTGGGGCTGATACTTAGAAATTCGGGTCTATCTTTAAATGATAGGGCCTATCTTTAAATCGGGTAAACCTAGATCGGGTCTGTCTTTAAATGCATCATCGTATTTAGGGTTGCGCTTTGGAATGCGCATTTTCAGAGCTCGTTCTTCATTGCTTGTTGTAGATATGCACGATCTAGTGGAGGAGACAACACTAACAATGTATGCTTGTTTTCTCGACATCTTATTCTATTTGCTGCCGAGATTCTTTCCTAAAACTTTTTTTATGGTTCTGAATTTTCGACTCAAACTTTTTTCATTTATCATTGGTGGTCTTTGTTTCGCATAATTGGCCGGATCTGTTGCTATTTCATGTCTTGTGCCAAATGGTCTTTTTGGGGCTATATTTACTTGCATACTACGCTCTGTCCTGGGAATTGGTCGTGATATTCCTTCCGACCACATCTTTTGGCTCTCATAATCCTGCATTCTCTGTTGCTGGGCGTGCGCTTTGGCGTTCGCGGCGCAAGTGACTTTTTCTATTCCCAAGTCACTGCACATACATGTGTCTGCCCACTGTGTGTCTGTCAGGTATGGTCGACCGGGAATTGTATCCTCGTCTAAAAATTATTAATTATTTTAGTATAACTAAGATTTTCACTGTTTGGTTTAGCTGTAATATTATTTGCTGGTGTGTTACATTTTCTGAGAACAGCTCCCTCAAAAGGTGCTTTATCAGTTGTTTTTTGTTCTTGTATTCTTAGTTTTTGTATAGTTGTATGTATTGCATATTGTAATCTAAATTTTTAAATTAAATGATCTTTCATGATTGATATTTGTCTTTTTACAGTTTTAAGGAGACGTTCGTCAAATACGATTGTTCTATGGTCGTATGCAGGCGCATAAATTGGTTCAATATTATTTTCCGACCAAAAATCTTCGAACTTTTTACCTGTGAAGCATCTAGCCTGATCTAACAAAATGGATCGTTGGACTCCATGATTTTATATACATATTTTTTTATTTTATATATATATACGTATATAAATACACACATATATATATATATATATATATATATATATATACATATATATATATATATATATAAATATATATATATAATATATATTATATATATATTATATAATATATATATAT